>NC_055972.1:5671174-5713674 GCF_018492685.1 Alosa sapidissima | reverse complement strand
TCAGCAGTCTCCTTTCTATGAGGCAGAGGAAAAGATGGGTGGATGACAGAAAGTAGTTTTGTCCTTTTCTTTGCAAGTTGATGTGACTGTTTTCTGTTGGTCTGTCGTTGATGTGTTAAAATGACTGTTGACCCTCAACATCTGCTGTAACAATTTTATATATCCTTTGTTAAATCACTCCCACAGGTTCAGTTGTTTTGGGAATGATGAAATATCTGCTAGTTCTGTATGTTGTGTAGATGTTGCAAGTTGTGTAGTTATTGAAGTGTTTTAGCAAACTGTCGGGTCTCTGGCCTTTTTCCCCTGGCACTAGAGGCAGGCTTATCGAACATGGCTGCAAGCAGTAAGGCCACATATTCGTTGTTGTGTTCCTTTGCCATGCCACAGTCCTCCACAGTAGCTCTGTATGCCTTAGGGGCATCTACCCTCTAGTCTGGGAACTACTGTCTTACACACTCTTTGGATCTGCGTCATCCAAGCTGCATACTTGCACACACACACGCACACACTCTGTATCATCCATGTTTCACATACTCAGAGATGCCTCACCCTCACATAATGTACATACACTAGCCTGGCCTCTGCCTGCCTACGTACTTCCGCTCGATTTCTTTTCCCTACAGTACTCTGTCTGGAATAGGTTGATTCGCCCTCGTTTACTTCGGAGGTTGGGCAGCCAAACCAACCAGCTAACAGAGGGCGTCCCTGAGAGCGATTATGTTACACAGGCATGGTGTTTCAATTACTACGTCCCCGCCCCTGAAGCAGACCGCTTGGAATACATCAACTTAGGGAGCGAAAAGGGCTTATACTTATGAAATCTTTGAGCAAATGTGAATAAAAGGCGGAAATAAGGTTGGTGTGAGTTATTTTAGCTCTTTCTAGTTTAGCCTATTAACAGCAGTGTCACGAACAAAGTCACAGTCGAGTAGGATGTTATATCGTCAGCTAAACTTTAACCATACCTTAATTTTGTCACTTGAAATACGAACGTACCCGAGTCAAACTTTAGTTTAGTAGGCTACATGGTCGCGTCAAAATCGCTATTTTTCAAACACTAAAAAGGCTCCACATAACATGAAACTTTGATCGAAGCATCATCAGTGTCTCTACACATGAACTTGAGCATTGAGAGCATTGTTCGTGTACACATAGTTTATTAAAAATAAAGATTTTGGACAACTCACTCCTTGCAAGATGGCAGCGAGCAGAAAAAACAAGTGAGTTGTTCAAAACCTTTCTTTTAGTCAACTCTGTGTACACCAACAATGTTCTCAATGCTCAAGTTCATGTGTAGAGACACTGATGATACTTCGATCAAAGTTTCATGTTGTGTCGAGCCTTCTTAGTGTTTGAAAAATTGCGATTTTGACGCGATTGTATCAAAAAAGTAGTGGCCCTATAGGATTCCCATTCAAAAGGTAATTTCACCTGAAAACAACAACGCATACAAGCTTAAAAGTGGCGCTTTGGACGTACTTATGCATTTATATGAAAGTTTGACTTGGGTACATTCACAAAACACCATATGATGCATTTTGGCGAGAGTTACTCAGATGAAACGTGTGACTGTTTGCTGATAAGATGCACACTTGCTTGATGCAGATAAACTTCTCTGTATGACGAAACGCCGGTTCAAAGGAACTCCAATGATTTTAAACCTCAAACTGTGCCCTCCCACCCGGAAATAAACGTTTGCCTATGGATCTAGGCCAGACTCTCTGCGAAGTCAGAGAGTCTGATTTCCAGGCTACACACACAGTGCCAAGGCTACACAATGCACACACAAACGCATCAGCACTCTACTCTCTCACACACACACTTTATGATTTTGTTTGGTTGTTTTTTGTCGTCTTTTACTGATGATACTAGCTACCCAGCTCACTCCTCAAACACACTACGGCATGCACACACACAGACACACACACTCACTCTCATACCACTACTGCTCTGTACACACTGAATCAAACACGCCTTGAACTCTCACTCACTCTCCTGAACCACCAATGCCGCTACGGCCATAGAAAACTGGTCGAAAACCAGAAAATGCCACGCTAGCTGTCAGCAGAAGCATAAACACAAGCCCTGGGCCTTAAGGAGATAAAGATATGCAGCCACATTGCCACAGACGAACTGAGACACAGAATTTTGCTGTGAAGAATAGCATTGTTAGCCTGACGAGCCAGAGCCACATCAAGATGTTGGGTCTGGGAACTCACCGTTGGCAGTGCTCAATCCGAAGGGCAGGATAAACGGTTGTCTTTCAAATTCCCTCTGCACGCAATAGGATAGCGCTATAGCTATGACTTCTGTGCCATTCTTTGTTCTTTTTTCAAATAACAGCTTAACGCCAAGTCTTTAAAAGTCGCGGCCATTTTACTAAATTGAGAGCAAAATTTAGTAAAATGAGCCCACGCTTTCTGGATATATACCAAAAAATACCTTGCAATGACCCCTTCCAATTGTACATTGGAAAATGTACAATTTGTAATTGCTGATGGGAGGAGTTAGCCTGGGACCTAGCTGACCTTAGCCCCACCCACAACCTTTGTTCGGTCTGGACTTGTTCCGTTGTGGAGTAGTTCTGTCCCAGTTGGACTACTGTACTGTGGTATGGTCTAATACATCAGAAAATAATCTCAACAAGTTACAGGTTGTTCAGAACAAAGCTGCACATATTGTGTTCAATTGTTCATACCGAACAAGAGTCTCTGAAATGTTAAATGCATTGAACTGGTTATCAGTTAAAAACAGGTTACACTGTACTCTTCTCAGTTTTGTAAAAAAAATGTAATTATGAAAAAGTGTCCAGCTACTTTATTTATTTTTTGTGTGTTTTCCTGTAGTACACACACATACTCGACAAGATACTCAGTTGAGAAAAGATTTTTGTTACCTGCGTACAGAACAGGGGCTGGACAAAGAACACTGCATTATAGAGGAAAGGTTGCATGGAATTCTCTACCTAGTTTTTTGACTAAGGAAAACAGTGACAAAGGCTTTAAAACAAAATTAAAACTGTATTTGTTCATACAAAATACATGATTATTTTACTTCTTGGATGTACTTTACTTTTTTGATCTGCCCTATTCATTTGTGCTTATCTTTTTATCTTTTTCGCCCTCTGTATATGGTAAAAGGCAGTAATGGGACCAACGTATAACCTGTATAACCTTTATGAGTGCCTTCAATTCCTATTTTGTGTTTGTTTTTGTTGTTTTGTGTGCAAGTCTTGTGTTTTTGTCCTCTGTTGTGTGTATGATTTGTAAAAAGAGAAAAAAGAAAGAATTTAAGAAAGAATATATGATTTGTTTGACCACAGGAAGAACAGTGTTCCTGTAAAGGAAAAAACTGATGTTTTGTCAATAAACCAATCAATCAACTATGCCCGAACCAGAGCTGTTCGGACCAATCAAATTGTCTGGGCGGGCTTTGTTCGATGGACAGATGAGCAACATTGTCATCTGAGCACTCTTCGGTTGATTTTGTTTGGAACAAAACCGCTGCCGCGTGAAGCTTCTAAGACCCCGTTAATTACCTCCCAATGGAGCAGTATCAGACATAAGTTCTGACTAGAATTGAGTAAGATGATGTCAGGCTAGGGAGGAGTTAGCCTGATGTTGACGTGATTATACGTGACGTATTTCAACTGACACAGTGGGGAAAATGCCTCTGCACTCAATTGGATAGACCTAACCAATCAGAGCAACGAAATAGCTTACCGTGAGCTGTAGGTAGAACACCCAAACCATCCTTCTTCTCCACAAATGCATTAACATTGTTTTTAAAGTTATTGTGCTGTCAATATCTTGTTCAACACCCAATAACGAAATGCAACAACGAAATACATAGCAGGGTAGGAAATTATTGGAAAAATGTATATTTCCCCTCCTTTGTTTTTATAAGCAAACAGGTGGCCAATCAGAAAAAAAAAATGAGGGAACAACATTAGCCTGGTTGACACCAGACCCTTCTCAGTTGTAATCAGGAGGTCAAGAGCGTGCAGATTAGCTTCGGCATGTTAGCATACGCCATTTTCAAGTATGGCGCCGCATGGAGCATTTGGAACCAGCTCCGTGTACGAAAGTCCGTGTTGGGCACAAGGTCTCATGCGCGATGAGTGGATACCTATCCGTCGGCTACAGTCAAACGTTATTCAGTGCGTATTTCTTGAGGAGCCTATGAGAAGACGTGTATATTATGGTTATTTATGCATCATATGACAAATAAAGAAAATTGTATTGATCTTGTTTCGTTGTTGTTTGTCCTGAACAAAAATAGCCTAAACATGATTAAAGACAATAAATTACACAACAGCGGCATAAAGCCCTTGTCTCGTTACACCATAGGTCTCCAACATGTTGCTCTCAAGCTACCCATAGCCGCCCCCTTTTGAGCTTGCTAGAGGCTGAAGCAGTAGGCTACTACATTTAAACACAATTGTTGCCGCGAGGCATTCAGCGCACGTTCAATGAATGAGTGAAAGGGACTGCCTTGTCTCGCAATAAGCTGGAAATTCCAACACTTTTCCAACTACACAAAACTTTACAGTGATCATCAAATACCCCCTAGATTTAAGTGCCCATCAGTTTCAACATTTAACTATATAATACAAGTCAAAAAGTAAATTAAATCCCATACCAAAACCGAAAATCGTCTGCTTTTGATAGCCTGGTATGCCGCTCCAAACGAAATGCATGTCTCACAATAAAACGCACAATGTAAGAAATAAAAGTCTGCCTGGAATAAGCCTGCCCAAAATAAATACCTGTGCTTTGCACAGCCTAAGTAAATAGCAGACCCCGGACATAATTTAGGATTTACAGAAAGTATGCAATCATACGATGTTGGACGCCTGGCGATGCTCTGGCCGTCTACTGTGCCGCTGCCTCATTTGGATGGTAACTCGACAGGTGAGCGCGAAGATTTGATGCCGTGGATGCGTAAGTAAACTGTTTTCTGCAGAGTCCGCAGACTACGTTCTCTTTAACGGTGTTACCATCATTACCATCAACATGCAACCCAAAGTATTTCCAGACACCACATTTTAGATGAGTTGGGGACGTAATTGTCCGCACAGGCTGGCCGTTCTGTGCATTATCTTCCATTTTCGAAACAGGGTGTCTATTGAGGGCTCTGGCTCCAGTCATTATTGTGGCTACTGGCTATTATTGGCTGGATTTGGTCATGGGCCAACGCTAGAATACGTTTAGAGCACCCGCTATGAGATGGCAAACAATAAAATAAAAAACAAATTAATCATAGACTGTAAAAATGCGCTACACATGTCACTAAAAACCGAATAGTTTATTTATAGTTCGACTACGGATATTTCACGTCATGTTCGAATGCATATTTGCAGCAGCAGGATGGCAGGCAGACTGCTATTCGTTAGAGCCGCTATTATCCAATGAAATTAAGTTGCACTTCAGGGCGACTACACTCGGACTCTATGTGCGTTCCTTCTTTTTCTTCTTCTTGTTACGTGGCAAGCAATGTATGTGCATTATCGCCACCCTCTTACTGGAGGACGACTCTCTTTTTACAGAATATCCAATAAAAATCGACGTTGGTCCATGCGTCATTTCCAGCTTTGGAACTTGGCGCATGGTCAGAGCCGACTGGCTCTGGATCCGAACCCCAGTGTTCAATATGGCGTTGACTATGAATTGGCCGGATTTACTAGCCTAGCTTCCACCATTCATTTGTATGGAGGGCGGGACTTAGTCACTCTCTCCAGTTATATATAATACCTCCATGGTTGTAACTGAGAGTGGGTCTGGGGAAGGTTCATTCACGGCCCATTTCCAAAAGGGCGTTACCAATGGAAACCAATTAAAATGGCTCCTGACGCAATTGGAAAGATCGAAAACCACCAATAAGAGCAATGAAAGAGATGACCTATGCAAACGAACACAGATTGCAACAGTTTACTGTCTGGTTGTAGGTTAGGGGAGAACCGAGAAGAATGAAACACTTTTTACTTAAACATAATTTACAAAGACATCGTAACACACTGAAAGCTAATATTTTGTCACTAGCAACCTACATCTGCCCTCTGTCAAACACAATTGCATTTTCAGCTCTGAACAAAACCAAGAATCAAGAATCATTTCAGCAAAAATTTGAACATGCATTTTGTTTCATTCGTCCTTTCTGGACGAGACAACAGGCATGGGGGACGAAAGAAATAATATAGCTATAATAGATATAGCTATAATAAATAATTTTGCTATTTTAGATTTTGAAGAGGATGTAGGCTATCCTGACGTAGCCATACTTAATTCTAGTCAGAATATGAGTCTGATACTGCTCCATTGGGACATAATTACAGTGGGTATCCATTAAGTTTAGACGGTTTCCTGCATGAATCGCGCACAAATCGCGCACCATATTCTCGGCAGAAATGGCAGTTGCAGTTGACACAAATAACCACAAGGTGGCACTTGGGAGTTCTGCCACTACTATTTTTGCGACTTGACTTACTGCTTCCATGATGCAGTTTCCAAGTCAGTAGAACAATCAGAGACAGTTGAGCCATTACCAAACATATATGATAATACAATAGCGTGAGTTTATATATCTTATACCCTATTTGTCACGGTTACTTATAGATTTGATAGTGTAACGATAAGCGCATGAGACTTTCAGCGGGGGCACGGGAACTTAAATTGATCACGGTAGTTTAAGCTTACAATTGACAAAACATTCTAATATGAAAATGTAGATGCAATTGTTGTAAGATGGTGCAGCTCCTTTAAGAAAGCACCGTGTGCAGGGATGGAGAGAGAGAAAGCGAGAGGGGATATGTGTTAGAACTTAGATGCGTGTGGAAAGTGCTGTTGAGACTGGAGCGAGTCATATTCAAAATAATGCAAAAAATAAATCCGCAGATAAAACCAATTATCCTCATTCATTGCAACCGCAGCATGCCTGCTTGCCGACGTTCAAACGAAAAATATATCAAAGCACTTTTTGCGTTTGAATGTAGCACAAATTTAAACAGCTTGACAAATGATTTAGCTAATTGATTATAGCCTGTACAGCAATTGTTGAACATTTACCTGTACAAGTACATTGTTAGCCTACAGACCAATTTCCATAGTGCACATCTTATCAACAGTTTGAATGTCGTGTGTTTCTGCATTGACAAATACCGTTCAGCACAATGATTCATGCCCAATTAATTTCCCCTGTTAAAGTGTTCGCCTTTGTTACACTATTTGGTTTCATGATGTAGCCTATGATAAACACCATATGGCCAAATACTCAGCTAATGTTATAGGCTATACAATTTCCCCTCTTAAAGACAAGCTGGTGTAGCTTATTAGACTAGGCTACTATTAAAATGCACCGACGGTAGCCTTGGCTATGTGTAAAGTAAGCTATCGCATGATTTCATGCACGTAAGTTCATGCATCTGTCAAGTTCGTACAGGGCCTCGCACCCCCTTGCGACAGCCCTGCAGCTCCTCCTAAGACAGGAAAAAGTGAAATACGCGATAAACCCGGGAAAAGTTGACAGGTTTGTTTCAGTCCCAGTGATTATTTGTGAAATTGTGCGACAGCCTTTTCAAGGCATTTCAAGGAAGGAGTCGAAGCATGCAAGCTCCCAAATTGACCCAGTAGACAGAAGGCATCAATAGCCTAAATTGTTGGGACTGGGGAGGGTCACGCGTTTTTTCTCAATCACTTTGGAGTGTCATAGAAAAATGTCTTGCTGGCGAGGGAGGGTCACGTCTTTTTTGACTAACGCTCCCAAAACTCCTCCGGTAGCCCCTTAAATAAATAACGGTCCCTAATTGATTATAGCCTGTAGGCCTACACCAGCAATTGTTGAACATATACCTGTACAGGACATTGACAGTAGCCCAGCCTAACAAGCAGATGTTGCAAAAAAGACACAATTAATCAGAAATAAATAATGTAATCTGCATCGCTTTATTTAACAAACTGCAAGCAACAAGAGGGTTGAGTTCGCTGTGAGGCCAAACCCAAGAGCAGAGCCTATCTGCTAAGGCACTCGATAGGCTATAACGAGCTGTGTGCGCCTGGAAAAGACAATAAGATGCTTTCTGAATAGCACAGCGAAGACGGCTCTGGTCATCCCATACCCTACCCCCACTTCCTGTAGCCTACCATTATGACTTTGCCGTTTTGGGACATTAAGCTTTTTCACGTTAAGCCCCCCTCCCCCACCCCCTTCTTTCACAAGCAGTGGGGGAGCGCGGGGCACAAAGTAACACTTTTTGGTAGACAAAGGAGGGTTCTCCGCACTTCTGTCGTTTGGCCACAATCCGGTGCAACCAGGCCAGGACTGATATTTTAGATTCCTACAACAGTAACATTTTCAAATGCAACTTCTAGGCCTACAGTATTAGTTAACAACTGATCAATATGCATTCATGGACTGACATTGATGAGAATAAACTGCAGTCAATAATGTGCATAACAATATCCATAACACATATCACCACTAAAATTAACTGTGGCTAAGAAAGGTACTGTGTGTGTGTGTGTGTGTGTGTGTGAGAGAGAGAGCTATGGTACGTACACCCACCCACCCCCGCAAAAACAAATTCACGCGTGTACAATATTTGTCCGTTTCCCGGTTTTAGGTCTGTGCATTGCAAAAAAAAGTAGCCTACATAGCATAACAATATCCACATGCAATAATACAACAACAACGTCTCCGATGACCTATTAATTTGGACAAATTGATACAGCCCTATAGCTAAAGTTACCTTTAGTTTTGTTCTAGCGTACCGTGACGTCTGGCTTTAAACAGCTGTAATCTAACGTTCTGACAAGCACACCAATTGCCTACCTTGTTCTTGCCCATCTGGAATAACTCCTCTAGCTTTGCTGTCTCCATCCTTTCTGTTTTCGTTGTTTAAACTTGTGATATCCATAACTAGTGAATTAGCCCAACATTGTGTGCTGATAACCATATATAGATAGCCGAGTAAAAGAAAACAACAAGTAGCCTAGTTGTGCCTGCGTGCGTATTCTGTCTTTAAAGTTTAATAATGTTCTGCACCTTTTACTAAAGAATAAAGAAAATTAAGACATCTGAGCTGCACCGGCGTCTCTCCTTCTCTCTAACACTTTTTGGCTTTGGCTAAATATTTCTAAAATCATTTGAGTTTCACTAGTCACATGTTTTAACAAGCAACACTGTTATTATTGAACTAATAACAGACGTGTGTCGAAAATTGACTTTATTTTCCATACGGAGAAATAACACATGCAGAGTCTACCAAGGTCAATCTTGCCAAAAAAGCCCTCAAAGCTGAAAACACATGAGGCAAAAGTGCAAAAAATCACAAAACTAACTAAAGTAACACGCGCATATTTTTGTATTGCAATCATTGTAGCCTACAGTTGTAACAGCGCGTAACAGTCGTTTTACTCCCCGTATGCGCTCATTATAAAGAAAGTTTAACGTGTCCCAAAAACAGCTATCAATTAATCACCAAACGTCTTATAAACAAGTATTGCCAGGAGCAACACCTTGCAAAAAATGATAACAATAGGCCTAGGCCTTTATATGGCTCTGCTCCTGCCTAGATTCGAACTCAGAACTGCCTGAAAGTTGCAGACCTGTTCTGGATATACGTGCATTAACCCACTCGACCGTCAGACAACACTATCTGCTTCGAGTAGCCTATTGGGTAGGAATGTAGCCTACACTGGTTGCTGTGGCACAGTCTTGAGTGACCGAATTCGTTTTCCTTTGTCATATGAATGCTGTCATTTTGTTAACATTACTGTTAAGGAGATGCTGTAGGCAAAGGCTATATTTCAACCTCGTTAGTGCTGTAAAAAAAAATCAGAACTACAAGGTTTCTGGGCAGCATATTTATGTTCTGTTAAGCAAACTTCTCATGACTACCGACAAAGTAGCCTACTGCCAGCTGACGAAGCTCTCATTTTAAAACATTACTGAGAGACAGGCACTGTACAATCAAGAAATCTTGCCACTGAATCAAAAACTATGTTAAACATTATGTACAAAGCTTAGGCTACAGTGGACTAGCATGTTGCAGGGGCTGCTAAAAACAGAGAAACGCTGAAAACTCGGCCAATCACAGCCCTTGCTGTCGAATGCGCCGTCCGGTTCGACCGTGGAACGCCACAGCAGACTACGCTGACCCCAAGCGGCTGCAGTTGTACTTACATTTCACCCAGCTGCGTGAATCACCATGATCGTGAATGAAGTGTCAATTTTTAACTGGGACCCACTGTACGTGCCTGGTGTAGCTATAAGAAACTGACCACACTACCCAGAGATTTAGCTTGTTGAACCTATAATCTTCTAACCTAAGTGTTAAACCACAAATAATAATATTAGCAACAATATCTTATGCTCAACTAAGTATGGGTATTGTTCTAGTCTAAACAGGGAAAATCAAAAACACAATTAGTGCACTATTAGGCTAAGTTGCTATCACTAGAGCTCAGGTATTTTTACACTTCAGTCTAATTTATGTCTTCTTGCCATTATTACATTGACCTTTGTAGGCCTACAATGATGTTTTGTTTGATTACTTGCTGTTTACTTAGTGTTTTGTATGTCTTCCAGAGCACATCCTCATGTCAGGCTACACAGCTTTCTACCCTACATTAGGTCATCACGTTAGAAGCAAAGGTTTGTGATCTAACTTTTATTGTTGTGCTAGTTAGTTTCTAGAAGTCTTTTTCTAGTAGGTTAATACAGGTTCTTATGTGCTCGTCAATGTTTGGGAAAGTCAATCTTCAGGTCACTTTCCACAGGTGTATAAAATCAAGCACCTCGATTATGAATGTAGACTGCATGGTGCTTGATTAATACACCTGTGTAAATGGACCTGATGAAACCCATGAATTGCATGCTACTTAGTAAATCATACACCTTACCACAGTGACTAAAATATTTTTGTTTCCATTGTGCCAGTACAGTTTTGTGTGAGATTGTGAATGTCCTGTGTACTATTAGTATCTTGTAACTTGACAGTAATACACATTTATTTACTTTAGGTACCCAAACAGAATAATTAATGAAAAGTATGAGTATTGATACAAGCACTTCGCATACACCATGGGCATGGGGGCCTGCTACCTCTACTGCCATCAAGCCTGTTCATCCAAGGCCAGCTAGAAGACCTCGGGTTGATCAAGAGGAGGAGGAGGATGAAAGCGACATCTCCACAATAACACCTGATGGCTCCACCTATGGCCCAGCGCAATCAAAGAGCAATGTAATAGAATCATCACAGCCAACGAATGTGTTTTGTGTGTTGTCCCTTCGGATCCCCAGGACAATACAAGCCGAAACAGCAACTCAGACCTTTTTCCCTAAATAATCCCAGCACCATCTTACAAAGGATCTGTAGGCCAGATGTCTGCATCGTCTGGCAAAAAGAGGACATTGTTAATTCTGTGCATAGTTTGGATGTTCTTGTTTTGTGTTTGCATTATTTTAATAGACTGCAATATTACTATTTGTCAGTGTTTCACGGACCACCTAGCAAAAAAAAAAACCAGTAGACCTACTTCAACAGTATATTACACAATAGGCCTTCTCACTGAACCACCTTGCTCATGGTGTCAGAGGATTCATATGATTTAAACTGGCATAGGTTACATCAGTGTTGCAGAACTGTTTGGATTTACATACAAGTTGGTTCAATATTGCAAACAACTCATCTATTATATTTTACCACATCTACTTGTGGAACACTTGAGATTGAGTACCACTGCTGTATGTAAATATAATAAAGTTATTTATTGAAAATTGACCTGTTTTAGGAGTTTCATCAGTTTTTGCCCCTTTTAAGCTAAAGGTTTCTTACATTTCATATCTTCTGTCTCACAGAGGGCCATAGTTGTCATAGTCGAATGTTTAGTCCATTTTGAAGGGAGTACATTATGTTAAGGCAGACTGGTTCTAATCCTGGGTACAGGGTCATACAGACAACAGGGGTACTGGTGTTGCCCATTTTTCTAACCACATGAGCAATCCCCTTATGAAAAAGTAGTATAGGAATCTTATAGTATTTTGGGACAAAATATTATTAGGTGTTCCCACACAACGTCATAAAGCAGCGGGATCCATCCTGAGGGTACAGCCTCTCGAAGTCTGAGGGTATATGAGAGCTGAGGCGAATCAAGACGAACCTGATTTTTTTTTTACCACGATTTCTATTTGTTTTCGTTTTTTTGTTTTTGTGTGTCGGTCTAGGTCTAAAATGGTACAATACTGCCGTGTGCAAGGTTGCCACCATCGAAATGACAGGGACAAACATGTCCAATTTTACAGACTACCTAAAGTAGTGCAGTGTCAAGGAGAGCAAACTCTTGCCTTGAGTGAGGAGCGGAGACGATTGTGGCTGGCAAGATTAAAACAAAATTTACATGGGAAGAACCTGGAGAATGTCCGGATTTGTTCTGCCCATTTTGTTTCAGGTAAGTAATTATTTCTCATGTTATTGTGCCTTGTTGCTTCCTGTTGTCAAACACTGTTCCATGCTAAAGTACCTTAAACTAGTCGAAGCTAGTTTTGTGTTGCTGTTTGAAGGCTAGCGCTAATGCTTGCCTGTTTAAACCAAAATTACATGTCAGATAGGGTAGAATCACACGTTATTTCGATCCTACTATGATTAAACAACTGACGAATGTATTACAACATACAACTCATCTTTAAAGATAGACGCAATGTTAGGCTTAGGCAGCAAGTTGGCTCAATCTAATGCTACGTGAGTTCAACATGAAAGTACCTCCCGTGGTACCGAAATGGAGAACTGTAGGCTACTCAGCATTGTCAGATCCTCTCATGTCTTCATGCTCCCCTGTCCCTTACATGACATAATTAACTTTTACTGTGACATAAGTTGTGCAAATACCAGAATTATGTTAACGGTATTAAATTAACAGAATTAAATTAACAGAATTTACGGTGTGTATGGTGGTGCTTTTCCTACATTACATCGTTTGTTTAACTGCGATGCTCGTCAGGGTTTTTGAGTCACTACAAATGTGTACTAGCCTGATGCATCAGCCCTTTCACTTCGTTACACTTAGTTCATAAAGACTGAAACCCAGACATTCTCTCAAAAGACAAGTTTGTCATGGCACACTGCACACTGTGCTTAAAACGCACATGATTGACTGGACAACACAATGGTCTAGAAGCCTCCACTGTGTTAGGTGATGTCACTTCAGCCATCATTTTAGAGCTAGTGTCGTGGAAATCATCCACTTCCCAAAACCTCCAATCCAACTAGCACTCTGATGTCAAAGACCCGAAGGAGAACACCAAGACGAGAGAAGCTGGAGGCTGTTGATCCTTTATTCACCGTATTGCAGTGATAATACAATCCAAACAGCGTCAGGACTGGACCGTCAGGCAATAGAGTGGTGAGTGGCAGCTGCTACCCCGATGAGATCTGATCTGAATGTGTCTGAGCTCTCTCTTTTATGCTCTCGGGGGCCTGAGAGGCGTTCCTATCCCCAGGAACGTCACCAGGCCCCTTTTAGCCAATCAGAGCGTTTTGGGACTTGAGATATTGGTGGAAACTCCTTCTCGTGCAAACATTAAAAAATGTGTGTTGCTAGGCAGAATACATGTGTCCAGGTTCTATGTGTAATCTGTTGCCAGGCAGGGTACGTTTTGATTTGGTTCTATGTGTCACTTCAACTTTGGTTTCGCTTCCTCTCTCTGGAAGTCCCTGCTTCTCCTTTTCTGCTAGCCCCTTATATTTATGCCCTTCTGGTAAGCACCTTTCTCTCCCAGGCCCTGTCTTGTTTACTTCCACTCTTAGCCTTTGACCGTCCAGTCTCATGACTTCCAGTAAATGTTGCATAACAGCTGCACAAACAATGTTCTCATAGTAAATGGAAGGTCTCCTTAATAGGCCAGTACACACACAAGTATTATTATTATTATTATGTCTAGATAAAATCACCACATATTCCCCCCTTTGAGGCTAAATGAGCCTCACTATGCAGCATAAGCATCATTTAGACAAAGGAGTGTGTCATAACCCCGTATATTGTCATGACACCTCAGGCTATGTGCACACGAGCGAGTTACAGGGGAATGGTGTCTACTACTACAAACCTTATTGCGTACGTAAAAACTTAAACCTTATGTCAGAACTATAACATCGGTAAGCAAACCCTGAACGCCCAGATCAAGTGACAGAAAGACCAATTGCTCGTTTGAAGAACGCGCTGTGAAATCTCCCCATTTATGGAATAACACAAATGGCTGGAACCCGAAACGGATATGTCCCAAAAGTGGCCTGAAACCTCATATATTTCAACCAGTCACCTTAAGTACACGAGGTCAGGCAAAACCCCGTGCTTCATGGCACTCAATGCAGGGCATTGGTGCGGCCTGATCCGTCACTCATCTATACCCTACTCGGGCGCATGGGTCCTGTAGACCTTATGTATGCGAGTAAATAATAAATCAAGAGCCCCGGGCGCCTGGAGCAAGCGAACGACCAATTCCTTGTTACGAACATATGGCTAGGACCCGAGACGGATTTGTCCCCAAAGCGGCTAATGTGCTAGTCACTTTGAGCATAAAGGAATTTCATGCAACGGCCATTGGTGCCAAATCGGAGTTACATAACAACTTCATGATCCCATTGTCACTTGCCCATCCCCCACTGGCTCCTTTAGTAGTAAATGGTATATACGGCCCCTTTCCGGCCTCTATGCGTCACACTACACCCCCCTTTGTTACTCGCATCGTCATCCCCTTTCTCCTCCGGAGTCCTCCGGGCATTCACACTAGCGTGAGAATGGGTGAGCACACCGGCCGCAGGCGCGCTACACCGAGGGGACGGGCCGCCATGCTCTGCCTTAGGTTGCCCCCGCTGGCCAATGGGGTCGTACCCGTCCTCGAGCACTGACCGCGCCACACACCTGCCACACCACTAGGCGGGCCAGGTCCGGCGTGCGGTAACTTGGGGTGAGGTGATCACTTCTAGTAGCAAGCTTTGGTTACGTCTATCCAGGTTTGGATGGCCTTGCAGTGGAGGGCTAAACCTCCATAAAACCTAAGTTACCGTTTATGAATAGCGAAGCACTAAGAGAAAAATTGAATCAAGATCACTTAAGGCGACTCATTCGTATCAGGTCACAGCCCATAATATCCCTTGACTCTGTCACCTGGGCGTGCAGTCATGTGTCTTGTGAATTACCTGTCAGTGTTGTGTATGTGAGTGCGCGTCAGTGTGTGTGTAGAGGTGGGTGACTCGCAGGACCCCACCGCTACTCGTACATATCCGGGAGAGGAAACTCCGGGGGAGGAAACTCCTGCCCCTGCTTCCGCTCCTGCTCCAGCATCCGGGCGAGGAAGTCGCTTTCCATTATACGACCCTCGTTGAACTCGTTTTCCATTATTCGTCCCACACTGGTTTGTACTAAAAGGATCCTTTCACTCGCATCCTCCTCGTCCCAGGGCATCCTTGCACTTTGGACCACTAGTTGTCTAGCGACCACTTTGGAGCAAACCTTACCGTAACATTGAGTAATACAGCAAAACATTCCTACCACTAAGGCTGCTCCAAACAATAACTTTCCCAGAAATGCTACAATCTTACCCCCCCATGACCCAAAGGTGTCCGTTAGCCACTGGGTTACGGGGGCAAAAATATCCGGGATTCCAGCAAATGTCGGTGCCAATCCAGAGCTCTCGTGGGCCCCCTTGTTGACGGCCTTGAGCCTGTTCATCGCGTTTGTGAAGTCATCCATGTTCTCGTCCTCACCTGGGACGTACGTACAGCACGAGTCTGTTCCGACGATTGCGCACACTCCACCTTCCTTTGCCAGTATCCAGTCCACTGCTATCCTGGTTTCCATTGCCATTTTTGTGGTGGCGTTCAGCCTCCTATCAAATGCGTTGAACGCTTCCATAGTGGCATTCATGAACCGTAGGGCGTTGTAGTGGATGTAGTTGATCCATTGAACATTCTTGGCGACGCCTACGGATGCTCCGTAGAAGGGGATGGCGGCTTCAAATCCGGCGAGCACCGCGTCCCGGGCTTTGAACTGTCTCGGGACGTTGTGGGGCTGTCCGAACACGTCCATATATACTCCATCGTCGGCGTCCCTCCGACTTCTCCTCAGGTTCCCTTCTACGGGTGTCTGCTGGTTGTGCCCTGGGCCGGTCGAGTTCAATGTTGAGTCGCGTTCTGACCAGGGGACTATGTAGGTTTGCTGGGCCAGGGTGACCCTGGCACACTTTCCCCTCCAGTATTTCGGAAGGGTGTTTCGCAGTCCCCATCGTCTTCCACAGGCCCACCATAAGTCTGCCAGCGGAATATCCCGTCCGTACATCCAGTTTACACTCAACATCGTGATGTTTGCTTCGACTCCAATCCTCTTCCCGTTTTCGCTCCTCTCTACTAGGCGAAACGAGAGGCTGTTGGATTCGTGGACCCACTTTGCTGCGCAGCGTCCTTCAAATGCTCCTACATCCTTCGTGCCCCCTTTGACTGTGCTTCCAGTGGGGGGTACTTCAAAGCATTCAAACTCTACGTCTTCTGGTATTTCGTAGAGGTGGTGGGTTCTCCTTGCTACCCTGGCTCCTATGCCTGGGTAGTCTTTTGCACATCTCGCCTCATTCTTTTGGACCTTGTGCGCCTCCTTTCCTTTTGTTCGTTCTGCATATAAGGGGCCTATACCAGTCCACCCCCCACGTAACTCCTCACTTCCCAATCGCTCAAGACATGCAAAAGGGGACAGCTTGTTTTCTTCGTATTGCTTTCCCGACGCTTGATATACCGCATCCTCTTCTCCATTTCCTGGTGCTGGTAGTATGGTCAGCTTTGGTCTCACTGCTGAGCACACATAACACCCTCCTTCTGGCTTCACTGTCTTTGCTGTGTACTTGGCCCATTGCATCCATGAATTGTCCTCCCACGCCTCCAGAGCGCTTGTTGATCTCTTTCTTCTTTCTTTGGCCTGAGTCCCATCAGTCTGGTTCTTTGACAGGTTTTCTGGAAGCGTGCTTGTACTATTTACATTTTTGCTCTCATTCTTGCTTTGAGCCGTTGCATTGTCCAGCACCGGGATGTATTCGTTACTTCCCGATGCTTCTGACTCTGGGGTGGGCATCTCATCTCCTGATTCCCCTATGTACAGAATATTGTCCGTGTCTAGGGCACCGTCGTCGAGCAGCTCCTCTCCATCCCCTCGCAGGGCGTCATTGGGGGTGGCAGTCCGTACCCCCTTCGTCGCTTTCGTCGTCCTCTGGGAATCTCCGGAGAGGCCAATCAATGGCCTCCTCGAAGCCCCCAGTCCAGTGGGCATCGAGGGAGTCGTCCAGGCCGATCCCTTGGAGTACTTGTCTTGTCTCTTGGCTGGTCCCTGGGTGGCTGTCCCCGAAGTGGGGGCCGCCCGTGATGTGCCCTGAGTCCGTCGGCCTCTCCACAGGCTCCGCAGGAAGCTGCGAGCCCTGTCGAGGAGGTGTCCGGGGAGGAGGCGTAAGGACAGCGGGTAGCCTGAGCGCGTCGAGGGCCTCGGCAATTTCTGCGGCGGATGGCTGTGCTCCAGTCTGGTCGTCAGCGGGGGCGTCGGCTGGGTATGGGTAATCCCAGTCGGCGTAGAAGTCCCCAAAGTCGATGGTGTCGTTCCCTTGCTGGTGTGGCGGTGGCGGTGGCGGTGCTTCTTCTTCCGACCTCGGCGTTTCTTCGGCGTCACTCCCCGTGAGGTCGGGTGTGGTCGCGGCCCGAGAGTGGGCTGTGGGGTCAGCTGGTGGATCACCGCTGGTCGAGGCGGTGGCAGGTCTGGATACTTGGGATTCGGGAGTGGCTCCCACCTCAGGTGGATGTCGCCTTCCCATCCTCGAGCCTGGCTCGGCTCCAGCATCGCCAGCACCTGTAGGCACAGATAGGGGAGGGAGAACAGCAGGCACCCTAGGTACATTGCGCCCAGGGTCATCAGCAGGAGCCGGCAGTATCCTCCGCCTCGTACTCCTACGCGCACCTGGTCCTCCCCTTTGTTCCCCACCACCATCATCCTCCCCGGGGGAGTCTGGTGGGGGTCCTGGCGGGCCCTGGTCCCCGTCATCGTCTTCCACCTCCTCTGGACCTCTCGCTCCTTCTGGTGGCACCGCCCTGTAACAAGAGTTAAGGTGATACCACAAATCTGATCCTTGCACTCTTACCGCCCGGGGGGTAGCCTGGGTCACTCGGTAGGGCCCTTCTGCCCTGGGGTCGAGACACGATCTCTTAAACACCCTCAGGTATACCCAGTCTCCCACTTGGATCGGTCCGGGCTCAGTCCTCCGCTCCCGAGCTCTTTCTCTTCTCTTCTGTTCGTTGAAAACCGCCCTGTGAACTTGAGAAAGCTGTTTAATGTAACTGCTCACTTCCTGTTCTAGAATTTCCAGCGGAGGCCTCTGATCCCCTCTGAACCGTGGTGTGGGCATTGCCCGCCCCGTCACCATTTCGTGCGGGGTCAGATGCGTGGTTCGATTTTTTTCGCAACGCATTTTCATCAGCGCGATTGGTAGCGCGTCAACCCAATTTAAGTTTGGCAGATTTGGATCGTCATGTGCGCTTTGGACGATCTTCGCTATCTTATTTTTCAGCGTTCCGTTCGCCCTTTCAACCATCCCCTGAGACTGCGGGTGGTAAACACAACCAAACCGAGTCTTGATGCACAGCGCCTGCGCAATCTTTTTCCACGTGTTGGCCGTAAACGCTCGGCCATTGTCGCTACTGATTATTTCTGGGATCCCAAACCTGGGTATCACTTCCCTTGCTAGGAATCGAATCACCGTTTTCTCGTCCTGCCCTCGGCTCGGACAGGCTTCTACCCATCGTGAGTAGCGGCATATTATCACCAGCACGTGTTTGTACGTGTTTACCGTTCGACCCATGTCGATGTAGTCCATTACCAGGTGTTTGAACGGTCCCTCTGGGAGTGGCACGTGTCCCAGGGGCCGTGGTCCTATGCCTATTGTTATGTTGTTTCTGTAATTGTGTGTGGCACAGGTGTGGCAATTTCTTAGCACGTAATTGATGCGATCTTGAAGGTATGGGGCCCAGAACCCCTTGTCAAGTATCTGCCGCTTGACCTCCCCCCTTGCGCAATGATCCACATCATGCGCATCATGAATGAGGAGATCAAGGAGTCTACTTGGGGCCACCACCCTTCCATCATGACTCCTCCACACCCCATTCCTGCCTTTCGACGCACCCCTTTCCTCCCACAGCAGTGTTTCGGCATGCGATGCCGTACTCTGTGCGTCTTTGATAGCGCTAAGCGTGAGCATGGGATCCACAATTCTAAGCGTCCGTCCGTCAGGCAAGGTTCGGACCACTGGGGCTTGTATTACTGTGTCGGTTGCCGTAAGAAGCCGATCAATTACGCCTGGCGAGTACCTGGCCTCACAGGGCTTGTCCCAGCACTGGGGGCAGCTGGCCCTCTGGCATAGCGCGCAACAGACGGGATCTACCTGGTGCTCGTGGTCGTCATCACACCATTGGGAGCACCACATACATGTGTTGTAAGGGTAGGGGCACTTTGTAGGGCAGGGCACGCTGTGCACCGCCCTTTTGAGCAGTATTTTATGTGGTTCGTTATCCTGTGGAGATTTGGGGGCGGCATTTGACTTTCTAGCCTCCAACGCCGCTTCCTTTGCTGCCTCATCTGCCTGTGCGTTCCCTAGAGTAATGTAGTCCTGTCCCTTACAATGCGCCTTGCATTTGCATATTGCCAGCGTCTTTGGACGCATCATCGCCGCTAACAACAACTGAATCTGCTCCAGATGCTGGATGGGGCTCCCATCCGATTTCTTGAACCCTCTCTGTTTCCACTGAGCGCCATGCACATGGCAGACGTTGTGGGCATAGGCGCTGTCCGTGTGTACGGTTGCATCCTGTCCCTCTGCTAGGGAGCACGCTGCTGTCAGCGCCTTTAATTCAGCTAGTTGCGCTGAACATGGTTGTGTGCATGGCTCACTCATAATTGTCACAAATGTTTCTGGACCTGTCATCTGCACTACGCTGAATCCTGCATGCGTCTTATTGTCATAGTTATGGCTAGAGCCGTCCACAAAGTAGGTGATTCCCTGTCCTAATGGCTCGCTCTGCAGGTCTTCCCTCAATTTTGAGAAGGCGATTGAATCAGCCACGCAGTCATGTGGCTCGCCCTCATATTCAAGTGGGATGAGATCCGCCGGGTTTCCTGCTGTGTCACATGCCTTTATAGTGACATCTGGGCAGAGTGACAGATTGTAATACCTCAATTGCCTCTGAGGCGTCACACAGAATTTTCCTTGTTCCACCAGCTGTGCTATTGCGTGACTGGTGTGTATCACCACTGGCCATCCCATGGTGATGTTAGAGGCTTTGACGTAAGCCGAATATACGGCTTCAAGACCCTGGAAGCATGGTGGGTAGCCCTGGGCCACCGCATCCAGCTTTGAGCTGTAGTAGGCAATTGCTTGCTTGCCGCGTCCATGGCACTGTGTTTGTGCCATGATTGCGGTCATGTACGCGTCTTTTCCTGCTTCCTTCCTGACCGACACGTACAGATAGAAGGGTCTCTTGTAATCCGGCAGTGCAAGTGCCGGTGCTTGCTGTAATTCTCCTTTGATGCGTTCAAACGCCTCGTTTCCGTCCACTGTCCATGTGAGACGATTCCTCAGGTGGCTGGTTCCAGCCTGCACGATCATGGCTCGTAGTGGGGCTATCTTTTGTTCATAGCACTCCACCCAGTCGCTGCTGAAGCCTATGAGTCCAATGAACGACATCATTTGCTTCACCGTGTTTGGCTTCGGTGCCTTGGCAATTGCCTCAATGTGTTCTGGGGCGATGCCCTTGTGCCCATGTGAAATCCGGCGACCTAAGTAGATCACCTGGGGCTGTGCAAATTGTAGCTTTTTCCTTGATGCTTTGTACCCCCCTTCGGCCAGAACGGTCAGCACGTGGACCGTATCCCTTTCACACGTTTCCTGGTCCGGTGAGCATACCAAGACATCATCAACATACTGCAGAATCGTGCTCCGGCATGCAATGGGCTTTAAGTCCTCCTTGAGGGCTTGGTTGAAGATGTGCGGTGAGTGCTTGAACCCTTGTGGGAGCCTTGTGTACTGGAACGTCTTGCCCTGATACTTAAATGCAAAAAATTCCCTACTTGCGGGGGCCACCCGTATTGTGAAAAATGCTTGAACCAGATCAATGGCAGAGAACGTTGTTGCACTTGCCGGGATGTTGGTCATTAGTACGTTAGCATGTGGGACGTCCGCCGGATAGTCCTCAATGCGCTCGTTGACGGGTCTGAGATCCTGGACCATTCTCCATCGCACTCCATCCGCCTTCAGCACGGGAAATATGGGCGTGTTGCACCTTGCACTTGGGACTTCCTCTAAGACTCCTGCTCCCAGGAGGTCTTCAATTGTTCCTCTTATCCCTTCAGCTGCTTCTGCTGAAATGGGGTACTGCGGCTGGAAAGGCAGCGTCGCTCCTGGTTTCAGCCTGAACTCCACAGGGCTCGCTGACTTGACCAGCCCTATGTCACCATCTCCTTGCGACCATACCACAGGCGGCACTTTTCTCAATATTCTCTCTGCCCGTTCGGCGTCTGTTTCTGTCGTCTCTTGCAGCATCATCATTTTCCAGGGGGTCGGTCCCGGCCTCCCTGTCTTTTTGTCCGTCTCGCCGTCTAGGTAGTACTTCTTATACTCCTCCCATTCTGGGTCGGACTTGTTGATGGGCACATGGTTCTCCTTATCCCAGCATCGATATCCTGCTCCTCCCAGCAGGCCATACATGCAGTATGGGTTGCCATAGGGGCACCCTTTGACGTAGGGTATGTCACGAACCTCCTCCGGGAGATATACTGCTGGTTGTGCTTCCCTTTTCTTTGGGCACCATGACAGATGTCGCATGTACGTGCTCCATTCCGCGTCTTCCTTGCTGAACGGTACATGTCTCGTTTTGTCCCAGCAGCGGCGCCCCGCTCCTGGGAACAGGCGGTAGAGGCAGAATTGGTTCCCATACGGACATCCTTCAGCATATGGTATCTCCTCTCTCTCCTGCGGTTCTGTGTCCATGATTTCGATTATCTGTGGGACTCCCCACACGGTGACCGGGTTGTCCATTTTTATCCTGAACATTGGCTCTCCTCCTCTACTGACAGCCGTTTGGAGTCGATCATTTCCTGTGTCCTTCCACTTGACGCACAGGGCCTTGAGCATCACTGGGCCCATCTCTCTTGCTCTGTGACCTCTGGCCACTCTTAGAGTAATGTGTGGCATTGTTCCAGGCATGTCGAAGATCAAGCCTAGATCCCATCCTTTCGCAAATCTCACCTCGGCGGCCACTCCTTCCTTGGCCACCACCAGTGCGTGTATGTCGAGTGGGATGCGTCCCCACTTACTCACGTCCCTATTCCATCTTTCCTCTCTTTCCCTGCTTGGCGTTTGGTCGAACTTTATCGTACAATGAAAGGGGCATCTTGGCGTCCTTAGCCGAGCATGAAGGCTGTTTATTTGGAAAGCATACTCGTTGTAGACTACTCGCTCTATGTTTGGCTCCAATTGTCCAATCCAGTAGACCTGGTGAGTTTCAGTTTGAGTCGGGGCACTTATCCTTAGGGCCATTTGGGTTGCCAGCCCTGTTATTTGTACTCCTGTTGGGGAACACTCAATTTGGAGTCTTAGGTTGCACAGTGCGTCCCGTCCCAATAGGTTGATGGGCGTGTGTTCTGCTATTAAGACTGGTATCCTGATTTCCTTGTCTTCTATTTGGATCGATACTGGGGCCGTCATTGGAATTAGCTGCGTTTTTCCCGAAAAACCCACTGTCTTCATAAACTTCCCTGAAGATCTGGGGAGGTGTTGGGCATCTTTTGGGTGAAGACAAGTATATGTTGCCCCTGTATCCACTAAACATTTGACTTCCATGCCCTCGATTAGAACCTGCAGCATTGGTTCTGCGTCAGCCCCCCTTGTCAGGGCGGGGAACTGACCCTCCCCTGGGTTTTCTGGGCCTCGTCAATTCCAGTTTCCCCCGTAAGGGGAGACTGGGCCAGAGGGTGCCTGCATTTGCTGTGGGGCTCTCCCTTGTTGGGGAGCATAATTCCCTCCTTGCACTTGTCCTTGATTTGTCTGTCCTCCTTGGTTGTTCTGGCCTCCGGTCTTTGTCGGGCAATCCCTGGAGATGTGTCCCGTTCCTCCACACACCCAACATTGGATGCTGTTTCCTTGGCTCGGCTGGCCTTGGTATTGTCCCCTTCCATAGCCTCCTCTGCCTTGTCCTCCTCTTCCCTGGCGGAATCCTCCTCTGCCTCTTGGCTGGTACCATTGTTGTCTCTGTTGCTGTTGTTGTGGGGGTCCATATGGCGCTTGTTGCCATGTTTGCATCATGGGCTGCATAGGTTGCGGCTGCATTATTACTGGTTGTTGCACCATAGGTTGCTGCATTACTGGTTGCTGTACTACCGGTGGTTGTGGCTGTGTGGTAGGGGCTGTAGCAGGCATTACCGGAGCTTGGGTAACTGCCTTCTTTGCCCCCTTTGCCTCCTGGAGCTGCACATGGGTCAGCTTCCTTATCGCTTCCTTCTCCTGCTGCTCCTCCTTGTCTTTCCCTTGTCTGTACAGAGTTACATGGTGTACCACTGCCAGTCTGAATTCTTCTTTTGGCATGGCTGCCAGGCGCCAGTCGCTTTCCAGCTGCGTCCTGACTTCTTTTGGCAGTGCGTCCATAACCGCTCTTCTGAACTGCATGGTGAGGGGACCTGAATCTTCTGGTCTTTGTTCCATCCTTATTGTCCATTCCTGCGCTGCCCTTTCTACGAAGGCTGCGGGATTATCGCTGTCTTTGAGTTTCTCTATCCAGACGGCTGAGGGGCTGTAGTGGTTGGGGTAAGCTGCCCTTAGGGCCTTCCACACGTCGTTCCGGACGCTATCAAAACACAGGGCGTCTCTGCTGGCATCCATCAACCGCCCTAGGTTTTCTCTCTCCAGTACAGCCTCTGTGTCCGCCTTTCCCAATATCAGGCCGAGCAGATATTTTATATCTCCCACGGCCAGGTTTCGGCCTTGGGTCTCTGACTCTAGCCGACTTATCCATCTGCCCGCTCCCTCATGCAGGACAGGGAGCCGTGAAATGAGGCCATTCACATCTGAGTGGGTCCATGGCTGGTAGTGGGCCGTTTGGTTTTTTGTTATTAATGGTGCCATCACAACCGTTTCTTCCCCATCCGATTCCTCTGGGATGGCTTCTTTTCTTTCTTTTCCTTTCCGTGCCCTCTCTCTTTCTTTCTTTCCCTCCTTTTCCAGTTTTTCCAGCTCCTTCTTGTTTTCCTTTAGGCCTTTCTTGACTCCCCCTTCAATCTCGTTGAGCCCCTTTCGCACTCCTTTTCTGATCTCGTCCAGGCCTCGCTCCACTCCTTTCTTCACCCGGCTGATTCCAAACAGTCCCGTGGCGAGCACACTGGGTGGGATCATCACTGGGAGTATTCCGGCCCGCCCTCTACATGCCTCCGTTTGTCGCTGGTGGGCCCTCACACCCTTTTCTCCTTTGAACGTCCTTCCGCAGCCGAGACACACTGAGGGGCCCGCTCCCTTCGGACCCTGTGGCAGTTCTCTCTGAATTTGCTCTTCGAGGAACTGTTCCATGACTCCCAGTCCTACCTCCTCTTCTTCCGCTGACTCATAGTCCTCTCCTGAGCCAGCCTGGCTGTCTGCCCCGTCCGTATCTTCCTCCTCTTCTTCCGCTATCGTGGTTGGACCGCAGGTCAGTTCGAAGGTTAGTCTGCGGGTTCCCCTTTTGTCGGAGGACCCTTGTCTGGGTCCTTGACGGCTCTCCTTTTCCCTACTCTCCTGTTTTCTTCTCAGTTCCTTGCTCTTCTTCGTCTCTTCTTCTCTGAGCTTTCCTTCTCTCTCCTCTTGCGCTCCCATGGCCTCCATTTTTTTCAGGACCTCTTTCATTTCTCTTTTCAGGCTCTCGCCACAGTTCCTGCAAGCCCTTTTGTACTTGGCATGCTCTGGCGTGCTTCCTGGGCCTGTCCCCTTGTCTCCCCACTTCTCCATCTCTGTTAATTCCTCCATAATCTCCTCGGCCAGTTCTACCTCCTGTGATCCGATCTTTCTAGCGGCTTTCAACTCCTTCAGACCCTTTTCCATTCTCTCCATTTTTTCCTCATACCGTTCTTCAACCCTCTGTTCCTCTCTTCTTTTGTTTCGGTATCTCTCTTCCGCTTGCCTAATGGCTTCTTCCACTTTCCTCCAGCATATCTGGGTGTATTCCTCGAGCTTCCGCCATGACTCTCTGCACCCCTCCTTCACCGGTTCCTGGTCCATCTGTGACCTCACCCAGGCCAGGGTTTTCAGGGCCTCTCTATCTCGGGCTTCTCTTTCTTCCTCCCCTGTGGCCTTTACCCACTTTCTCATGACTGTCTCCAGGTGGTCCCACAGATTCCCATACCATTGTCTCTGTTCCTCTTCTCCCTCCTCAGGGGCTTGTTCCTTCCTTTGGCCTGGAAGGCGTAGGGGTTCGCTTCCTCCAGCCTCTGGATCGCCTGCACGCGTCTTCTGGCCCTCCCAACAGAGCTCTTGGGGGCTGGTCACTGGAGATTCATCTGCTTCCCAGTGACCTCTTGTGCTTGTGTGGAAGTCACTCACCACCTGCTCCTCCAACTCCCTTGCAGCTTTTTCTTCTTCATCCCACTCTTTTCCTCCACCCGGCTCTGTTCTTCCCAGAAGGTGTTCTGGGAGCGTTTCCCTGGTGGGGGATGATGGTGGCGATGCCTGTGCGGACGCCGGTTGGGATGTTGATAGTCTCGGCTGGGGGTTGGCCTGTTCCCACCTTATTCTCTTTACTTCTTTCAGCACCTCCGCGCAGGTCCCCTCCAGTGTGATCCCCTTCACCATTAGTGGGGCCTGCACTGCCAGGTGCACCGTTGGGGCCTGTGACCCGTATCCCGGTGCTTGTACTGCCAGGGTCCGTGGGTCCCTCTCTTCCAGGCGCCGGATTATTTCCCGCACGTTGTCCTCTTCTCGCGGTACCTCCGGGTACAGCTTGTCCTTTTCCCTGTATGGGGGAGGACGCGGCTCCTCCATGGGCGGAGCTCCTGGCTCTGCTGCTTGGGTCAGGGTGTCCGGCTCTCTCTTTGTGGGCTGTAATTGGGGGCACTTCTCTGTGGTGGGCGTCGCAGGCGGCGTGTCATTCTGGTCCGCCCTCTGTCTTCTCTTTCTCTCAGATATCTTAGCGAAGGCCTCCAGAGTATTCAACTCCTTCTCTCTTTTCTCCTGCCTCCGTGTGCCTTTGTCATAACCCTTGTAGTTCATGATTTTTTCCCTCATTTGAGCAATTATTGTCGGGTTGAGTGACCCTTCTTTTGGCCATGCCGTGTGGTCCCCTTTGTATCTTAAGAACCATTTGTGGTTGATGTTCTTTACATCTTTCTCAGCAATGGCATTCTCCCTTACTACTTCCTCCAGAGGTGTCATTACTCTGGTTGCCATTTTTCTCTTAGAGGTCGTTGTCTTCGGTGGAATGGGGATCTTTGCCGTAGTCTAGTTCGTTTATGTCCTCCCGGTCAGTGCAGAACATGCGATAATCCTTTTCGTATTGTCTTTTTCTCTCCCTCTTGTATCTGTTCTGGTCTTTTTCCTCCCAGTCCAGTCGTAGGTCGCTCACCAAGTATAGTATAGAGTTCCGCACGTCGCCCCACTCTTTGAAGACAGTATTCAGTTTGCCTCTCCTTTCCTCAAATGCTTTTCCTCTATCGTTCACCGCGCTCACGCTCCACCCGTCACTCCCGTGCTCGGAGATTCTTATTGTCCACTTCTCCTTTATCTTCAGGTCACCCGATGTAGCCTCTCCTTTACTTCCGGCTGCTTGGGGCTGTGGTTCCTCCTGTTTCCTCACTGGCAGGCTATTAGGGGTTAGTTCACTCAACAAAGAAAGCGTTGCTTTTAGGTCTATGTCGTCTCGATATTTGCACCTATACGGGAACTTGCACCCAAAGGGGACCTTACCCACGTATCCTACGTATTCTCGGCCCTCTCCGTCTCTGACGCTTGTCTCCCAGTCGTGTTCGTCGTATTCAACGATTTCTATGGCCCAGAGCACGTTCTGCTGTCCCTGTTCCATATACTTCTTAGAATCCTTCCTGTCCTTCTCCAAGGAGCCCTTGAGTTTCTGCCAGCCTGATGTGTCGCTCTCCTTTTAGATGTCAGCGTCTCCGGTGACGGGGTGGGCTTTATTGCCCCAGATAGACTTGAAGTAGTCCTTTTTAAACTCCCTGTCTTCTTCTTCCCTCCGACTGCGCTTGAGGGAGTCCCCTCTATCCTGCCTCTCTCTCTCCCTCTGGCACCTGTTCTGGTCCTTCTCTTCCCAGTCTAGTCGGAGGTCGCTTACCGTATATAATATGGTGTCCCTTACCTCTCCCCAATCCTCAAGGACAGTATTTAGTTCAGCCCTTCCTCCTTCGAGCACTTCTCCTTTATCGTTTGTGGCGCTCACGTTCCACCCTCTATTTCCGCTTTCAGCGACCTTTATTGTCCACGTCTCTTTTATTTCTGAGCTGCCAGATGTGGCTCCCTCTTTGCTCCCAGCCGCTTGGGGCTGTGACCCTTCTGGTCCTTCCTGAAGCAGGGTAAAAGGGGTCAGCTCATGTACCAAGGGAAGTGCTGCCTCCTCGTCTATTTCGTCCCGATTTCTACACCTGAACGGAAATCTGCACCCAAAGGGGAACCGCCCTACGTACCCCACTTGCTCCTGACCCTCTCGGTCTCGGATGCCTATTTCCCAATCGTGTTCGCCGTACTCAGTGATGTCTATGGTCCAGATCACGTTTTGTTGTTGACGTTTCATTCACTTTCAACGTCTCTCCTGGACCTGCCTAATAGGCTTCTGAGCTTTGTTAATCCGATGTATCGCTATCGTCGCTCCTTGTGTCCATAGGTGTTCCTAACTCTAACGGGTAAGCCTTTCCTATCAGATATTCTACTTTCTCTAGTAGCTCTGTGTAATTGTGGCACCGATATGCTCCATTCACGAGACCCTCTCGGTTTCTTGTAAATATGCACCACTTATTATCCTGTAGCCGAATGAAAGTGATGTGCCACTTACTTTCTAAGTTCATTCGCTATTTGTGGGCGTTACTCTGCTTATTCTCTCTAGTCCCTGCTTTTATCTCAATATTATAACTATTCTTCCTATTTCACCAACGTTATTGTATCAGTGGGGGCTTTGAGTCCTTATCTTTTCTTTTCAATAATACTTCTTCACTCAAGATTACCTTTTAACCTTTTATTTTGCTTTTACAAAGTACATTTATTGGCTTTATTTTCTCTTTATTTTATTGAAGCAGGTACAACACTTTCAATTTAAGCAAAGTTAGCGGATTACAAGTTTTTTGCTAAGCCGTTACTGTGGGGTTTATTCAGTTCAAGCGGTTGTTACAGAGGCCCTGCAGTAGTGCCTCCCCTTTCGCTAGCTTTCTATCTATATTCTCTGCTTGTCCCTCTCCTCCTAGCAGCTGGGGAATCCCTCTCAAACTTGCGCTTCCTTCCCTCAGGTGGGGCAAAGAGCTGGTCAACCACTGGCCTTGTGTTCACCCCCACAAACTTCCCTACCTGTTCTACTACTGTCTGCAGTGCCAATGGTGCTACGCTGGTGCCTAGTCTTGAGTGGGTTCCTCCGTACTTGTCAAGGTGGTCAACATGAACTGAATATTTATCCCTAGTGCTCCCTTCCTTGTTCCAGAACACTGACACTGATAAAGACTCTCTCATAAAATCGGCCAGCCTTCCTCTATCTCGGCCAACTATCTCTTTCAGCACCTGTTCTATATCCCGCACTGGCTGGGGCTCAGTCGGGCCGTGGACCTCCTCCTGCTGGGGCACAGTTGGACTATAGCTCGAGTTAGACCGGGGGTTTGTTGGGCTATAGCTTGTAGAGGGCGGTGAGCTATATCGGGGGATGGCTGGGCTGTTAACTATACGGAATGGGCTACGAATTAGCTGGTGGGACACGGTGTTGCCTGGATAGGGAGTTGGAGCTCTCACTAGACCCCCTTGACCTGACTCCTGGCGCCCCTCTTCCTCTGACCCTAGGCTGCTGTAGCCTGTTTCTGGTGGGGCACTTACTTCCCCTGGTCCAATGTCTGCCTCTTCCTCTCTCACGCTACTGTTTGGAGTGAATTCTTCTGGAGAGTCTGTGTCCGGTTCTTCCTCACCTGAATCATCAGAGATTTCAAAGCGGTAGAGGACTTTCCCTAGGGTCTCTGGCCTATGATCCCTCACAATTCTAAGCTTGGGCACCGCTGCTCTAACAGGGGGCTCAGGGGGGGCATCTGCATAGACCTCCAATAACTGTAACAATCTCCTTATGTTCAGACTATGGTTGCTGTGCAACCTTCTTATGAATATTGCAGCCGCAACTTCTATTATGTGAGTTTGACGTCCGTCTGTTAGCGTGGCGATCCTCCTTCCCTCGCCGAGCTCCTCTACCTCAAATTTGTATGTGCGCTTGTCTTGCATCTATTGTGGGCCCATGCCCAGGCGGTCAAAAGAAAACACAACGGCGCACACTCAGTTTTTACAGAAACAACAGTAGATTATAATAAAATATATTTTGTTCATCACCCTTTGCTCAGGACAGTTTCACACGTTCAACTTACAGCTAATATTGCAGTTTTTACCTATTAACCCGTTCTTTTCTCTGAACCACATATATTTTAGGGCAGCCCGCGCTCCCTTCACACAGAATATTATTTTAGTTTTCTCCTTGAAAACTAGATTTCCTCCTTGGAAATTAAAACACTATTCTTAGCTTTCTCCTTGAAAACTAGATTTCCTCCTTGGAAATGATTACATGGCCATTTAACTCAGTTTTCTCCTTGAAAACTATTTTTAACCGGTTCACAAAATTACAAAAACGCTTTTTTAAGACCAACAGTACAACCCAATCTCTGTCTTGTGTCTCCACTATCCTTTTGAGGATTCAGGTTAGCACCCCTTCCCGGCCTACCCACCGACTCCCACAGTACAGCTCTCCCTAATAATAAGCAAAAGTGCTTACCTTTTTTGGGCCCGGAGAGCTGCACTGGAGAAGTCTGCTTCACCCGGGACGGAACTGCTTCCCTTGTTGAATCCTTTCAAATCTCGGTAGGAACCTCCAGATCTGTCGTGGAAATCATCCACTTCCCAAAACCTCCAATCCAACTAGCACTCTGATGTCAAAGACCCGAAGGAGAACACCAAGACGAGAGAAGCTGGAGGCTGTTGATCCTTTATTCACCGTATTGCAGTGATAATACAATCCAAACAGCGTCAGGACTGGACCGTCAGGCAATAGAGTGGTGAGTGGCAGCTGCTACCCCGATGAGATCTGATCTGAATGTGTCTGAGCTCTCTCTTTTATGCTCTCGGGGGCCTGAGAGGCGTTCCTATCCCCAGGAACGTCACCAGGCCCCTTTTAGCCAATCAGAGCGTTTTGGGACTTGAGATATTGGTGGAAACTCCTTCTCGTGCAAACATTAAAAAATGTGTGTTGCTAGGCAGAATACATGTGTCCAGGTTCTATGTGTAATCTGTTGCCAGGCAGGGTACGTTTTGATTTGGTTCTATGTGTCACTTCAACTTTGGTTTCGCTTCCTCTCTCTGGAAGTCCCTGCTTCTCCTTTTCTGCTAGCCCCTTCTATTTATGCCCTTCTGGTAAGCACCTTTCTCTCCCAGGCCCTGTCTTGTTTACTTCCACTCTTAGCCTTTGACCGTCCAGTCTCATGACTTCCAGTAAATGTTGCATAACAGCTGCACAAACAATGTTCTCATAGTAAATGGAAGGTCTCCTTAATAGGCCAGTACACACACAAGTATTATTATTATTATGTCTAGATAAAATCACCACACTAGTTATCTTATGTGTCATAAAGGTATTTGGTAAAGTTTGATCAACAACAACCCCCCTGTCACTTAGCCTACTGTATGTAGGCTACCGCCACAACTGTCAAGCTTAGCCACTAACCACTCCGCCTCCCCACACACACACACTGGTGTGCTAACACACTCATGCATTTTACCCCCCTACTCCTGTCATACAAACAACTACGCCCCCCCCCCCCCCCAACATGGTGACTAGCAATACTAAGTACATTCACTACCTGTTTAATAAACTATGGATCTTTAGCAGGCAAGAAGGCGGACCTTTATCAGAGGGATAATCCTGATTGGGCTCCATCGCTGAACATGGTTGAAGTCAACACTTCGGTTGGTAATTCAGATGGTAGTATGCTGGCAGTTGCCAGATTTGAGCACCGGAAAAACCGTAAGAGCAAGGGCCGAGCTGTGGCAGAAGCAAGTTCAATGGCTGAGGAAGTGGAGATCACTTGCGCTGCAGACACAGCAGAAGCTGATTGTTCCACCACTTGTGTTGACATTCAGACTGACATTGTTGGTGACCACATCATAGCCATGGAGTCAGAGTTGCAGGCTCTTCGGGTAGAAAATGTCCAATTGAAGGAAAGGATTAAAGCAACTTTCAACTTTTCTTTCTTTGAGGGCAATAATGACAAAGTCCTGTTTTTTACTGGATTGCAGACATGGCACATTCTGGCAAGCCGTTACACATACATCTGCCCGTACATGTCTACTCGAAGAACACTAACTCAGTTTCAGATGTTGGTTGTTACTCTCATGAAGATGAGACTGAATCTCTCAAATACATTTTTGAGCTATCTTTTTCATGTATCTGATAGCACAATTTCACGTACCCTGTCAGAAATGATAGATGTGATGTATAACAGGATGAAGTGTTTGATAATCTGGCCTTCTAGAGAGGCACTCTGGAAAACCATGCCTATGCAGTTTCGCGAACACTTTTGGAAAAAAGTTACTGTCATAATTGACTGCTTTGAAATTTTCATAGACAGACCTTCTAACCTTAAAGCCAGAGCAGAGACATCAAGTCAAGTCAAGTCAAGTCGGCTTTTATTGTCAATTTCTTTACATGCACTGGTCATACAAAGAATTGAAATTTCGTTTCTTACTTTCCCATGCAGACATAGACATGCTTTAAATACAGACATAGACATACTATGGACATAGCCATAGACAATAAACATTAAATTAAAGTGCAAGACTGAAATATAGAACATGTATGTATCAAAATAGAAATATAGGACATATATTAAAAAAAAATAGAGGTAGTTGTGTTGTATATTTCTATAGTCTTAACAGTTACATGAAGTAACTGGGGGGGGGGGGGGGGGGTTTGGTAGACAGGATCCTAGTTTCCTAGGTTCCTGGTTGGCTGGTGGGTGGGGGGGGCTGTCAGTGATGGGAGAGTGGGTAGAGTGTTCAGCATCCTGATTGCTTGGTGGATGAAGCTACTTGCCAGTCTGGTGGTGCGGGAGCGGAGGCTCCTGTACCGCTTTCCAGAGGGCAGGAGGCTGAACAGTTCGTGTGCAGGGTGGGTTGTATCCTTGACAATCATTAGTGCTTTGCGGGTGAGGCGGGTGGTGTAAATGTCCTGCAGGGAGGGGAGTGGTGCTCCAATGATCCTCTTAGCTGTGTTAACAGTGCGCTGGAGGGTCTTCCTGTTCTGATCTGTGCAGCTTCCGCCCCACACTGTGATGCTGCTGGAGACGATGCTCTCGATGGTCCCTCTGTAGAATGTAGTCATGACAGGAGGCGTGGCACTTGCCTTCTTCAATTTGCGCAAGAAGTAGAGGCGCTGCTGGGCTTTCTTCGCCAGTGATGCTGTGTTGGTGGTCCAGGAGAGGTCGTCGCTGATGTGCACCCCCAGAAATGTTGTGCTGCTCACTCTCTCCACAGCATCTCCGTCGATGGACAGTGGTGGCAGTTGTTTGTGGCCTCTCTGAAAGTTGACAACAATCTCCTTGGTCTTGCTGACATTTAGCAGGAGGTTGTTGTCTTTGCACCATTTAGCCAGCAGGTCTACTTCTTCTCTGTAGTGAGCCTCATCGCCCTTAGTGATGAGGCCCACCAGTGTTGTGTCGTCCGCAAACTTCACCAGATGGTTGGAGCTGTGAGTGGTTGTACAGTCATGTGTTAGCAGTGTGAAGAGCAGGGGGCTGAGCACACACCCTTGAGGGGCCCCCGTGCTCAGGGTCAGAGTGCTTGAGGTGTTGTTCCCGACACGTACTGCTTGTGGTCTCTGCAACAGGAAATCCAGCAGCCAGTTGCAGAGGGAGGTACTGAATCCTAGCTTGTCCAGTTTGCTGATGAGTTGTTGTGGTATTATGGTATTGAATGCTGAACTGAAGTCTATGAACAGCATTCTCACATATGAGTCTTTATTGTCTAAGTGGGTGAGGGCTGGATGGAGGGCAGAGCAGATTGCATCCTCTGTGGATCGTTTGGCTCGGTATGCAAACTGGAAGGGGTCCAGGGTGGGGGGTAGGGTGGCTTTGATGTGTGACATGACTAGCCGTTCGAAGCACTTCATGATTATGGGCGTGAGTGCTACAGGACGGTAGTCATTGAAGCATGATGGTGATGATTTCTTTGGCACGGGTATGATGGTGGCAGTTTTGAAAAGTGATGGGATGATTGCTTGCTCCAGAGAGGTGTTGAAAATGTCTGTAAGAACATCCTTCAGCTCTTCTGCACAGTCCTTCAACACTCGTCCTGGTATGTTGTCTGGGCCTGCTGCTTTGCGTGGGTTAATGGTGGCTAGTGTCCTCTTCACGCTGGCAGAGGACAGGTACAGGGGTTGGTCGTGGGGGGGAGGTGGGGTTTTCTGTGGGTGAGTGTCATTTTGTGCTTCAAAACGGGCGAAAAAACTGTTCAGGTCATTTAGCAGAGAGGTGTTGTTCTCACAGCTCCGTGGCGCAGGCTTGTAGTCAGTGATGGCCTGTATGCCCTGCCATAGGCTCTGTGCATCTCTGCTGTCTTTGAAGTGTGTTGTTATTTTGTCTGTGTAATCCTTTTTTGCCTTCCTGATGCCCTGGGACAGGTTAGCCCTCGCTGTTCTTAGGCCAGCTACATCTCCAGCTCTGAAGGCTTTGTCTCTGGCCCTCAGCAGTCTGTGGACGTCTCCTGTCAGCCATGGCTTCTGGTTGGCCCGAGTGGTGATGTGTTTTATTTCTGTAACATCATCGATGCATTTGGTGATGTAGGAGGTCACAGTGTCTGTGTATTCCTCAATGTCAATGTGGTTGTTGTGGGTGGCAGCTGTTTTGAAGATATCCCAGTCTGTTGTTTCAAAGCAGTCCTGAAGTTGTGAGACGGCCCCCTCCGGCCACATTCTCACCTCCTTCAGAACCGGTTTGGTGACTTTTGCTCTTTGTCTGTATCGGGGCATTAGTAGGATGCTAATGTGGTCTGATTGCCCGATATGGGGGAGGGGTTTGGCTTTGTAGGCTTCTTTCTGTGGGGTGTAAACAAGGTCCAGGGTGTTTTGTCCTCTTGTTGGGAAGTTTACATGTTGGTGAAATTTTGGTAGTACAGTTTTGAGATTGGCGTGATTGAAGTCTCCAGCGATGATTGTGAAGGCATCCGGGTGTTCACTTTGTTGTTCACTGACGGCCCGATACAGCTCATTCAGTGCCATGCTCCTGTCACTGTTTTTGTTGCTGGGGGGGATGTACACCGCGACCAGCAGAATCGCGGTGAATTCCCTGGGGAGGTAGAAGGGTCGGCACTTAATAATCATAAACTCCGCCAGTGGAGAGCAGTGTCTGTGTACTACCGTAGCGTCTCGGCACCAAGCATCATGTGTGTAAACACAAACTCCTCCACCACGTCTTTTGTCTGCTAGGGCTCGGTCTGCTCGATAGCACGTTAGCTGCTCCAGGTGTATAGCAGAGTCGGGGATGTTATCGTTGAGCCATGATTCAGTGATAACAGTCACGCAGCAGTTACTCACTGTCTTGTTTGCTGATCTTAGCAACCGAATGTCGTCCATCTTATTGTCCAGTGATCTTACGTTTGCCAGGAATATGGATGGTATTGCTGGGCGAGTTGGGTTGGCTGCTAGCCTTGTTCCGACGCCAGCTCGCTTGCCTCTCTTCCTTGTCCTGGCACACCGCTTGCGGTGACGCCGGCCAGGTGAAGCAGACGGGTCCGTTGTTGTGGTAGGCAGGCGAAGTATTCCCAGTTCAGCCAGCATCTCTGTTTTTATGTCCAAAACATCGATACTGTTGTTTTCCTCCCGTATCTGCAACAGTTGCTGTCGGCTGTACATGCGTTCCGACGTAGTTTCATGCGATAAACATTCCGAAAAACACATTTTAACAACAAAAAAACACTGCACGTTCAGGAGAAGCAAGGAGTCGCTGCATCTACATGCGCCACTCAACCGGAAGTTGAGTGGCGCATGTAGATGCAGCGTGCTTGTAAGCAGACATGGTCTGCTTACAAGCACCACAACACTATCAAATATCTGATAGGAATCACACCACAGGGAACTGTTTCATACATATCCAATGCTTGGGGAGGGAGGGCCAGTGACAAGCATATAACAGAGAATTGTGGTTTCTTGAACAATATTCTTCCTGGAGATGTTGTTTTAGCAGATAGGGGGTTTGACATTCGCGAGAGCATTGGTTGCATGATGGCAGAAGTTAAATTACCCGCCTTTACCAGAGGAAAGAAACAATTAAGCCCACTGTGTGTGGAGGATACAAGACGCATAGCATCTGTACAAATCCATGTAGAGCGAATCATTGGTTCAGTGCGTCAGAAGTATTTCATTTTAAAAGGTCCCTTGTCTGTTGACTACCTTATCAAGCGGGAAAATGACACACTGCCTCAAATTGACAAAATTGTTACTATATGCTGTGCCTGCATTAACTTGTCAGAGTCCATTGTCGATTGTACATTAATTACCCTTGAGATTTGTGTAAATGCAAAGAATACATGTATTATCATTATTGTGGTTATTATTGTTATTATTACCATTATCATTAGTAGTAGTATTAATACAATTTTAATAATAATAATAATTTATCGCTGATGTTATTGTTATGTCAAGGAAGTGAATGTTGATGCCTGAACAGTTGTCTTCATGTTCATTTGTTGAGTTTCTAAATGATTTTACACATTAAATAGCAAATTATTTAATAGATCAATACAGTATCAAATGATATTGAACAATGACAGAAATAGAAAAATCACTTTTAAAATTGTGTAACTCAGACTACATGCTAACTACATACACACAATAAATCATTTTTACTGTACAATGAATGTTGTAAAAGTGTGTTAGCCTACAGTACTTAAGTTTTCTTTTCTTTGTCTGAAACTGAGAGAGTTTCCTACAATTTGGACAAAACCATTTGCGCTTGGGGGTACATTTTATCCCCAGGCATGTATTGTGAAACCTCTCCACAGGGCAAAGAGGATTGCCACATGTTGTCATTTCTCCAAACTCAACCTGTTCGCAGTAGCACCAAGCCCTTTCCTTCTGATTAGTGTCAGCTAGAATGCCAGGTTGTATCTGTTCAGTGTGGGTGTCTACTGTCTCTTGAGGAGCACAACTGGTTTGTGGATTTTGTGATTCCTTGTTTGGCATTTGCGAGAAGAACCTCCCAACAAGTTCTGGCAACACAGCATACAAGAAAATATGGTGGGATTTCTGTGTAATTTCAGCCCAGCACGACTCGTCAAACAAAATCTGCAAGTGCAAGTCTTTTTCAGTCCAGACAACAAAATGTGCAATTTCGCATCTGCATACACCTAGTTGTGTTTGCACTTGATAGTAGTATGCATGTTCGGGATTGAGCTTTACATCACCATCACTTCCCTTAACTAAGCAGAACTTATTGCCCTGGCATGCATCACTGATGTTGTCGTGTCTTGCAAAAAGGGCATTTTATTTCCAGCACAGTAGTGTCACAGCAGTCACATGACATTATGCCATCAGGTGAAGCCCCAATGTGTGGGAATTCGGGGTTTATGAATAGTCCAGCATCATAAATCTTAACATTGCTGTGTCTTAGAGCTATTCTGTCAACAAACATGTCTCTAGCAAGCTTCTCATGTGTGCATCCCCAAGATGTAGCACATGACTTGAAATGTAATGCTTGAGGGTAACAGATGCTCTTTATCAAGCTCTGTGATGGCTGGGTTGGGTCTGTACAGCATACAGCTTTCATTTTGGAGGCAGTAACTCGACCTGAACGAAAGCGAAACCATAACTTGGAGCTGGCTTGGTCTCTTGTAGCTCTCTCCACTACTTGGGCTTGCTCCTGTGAGACAGTGATGGTGTTTTCCAGTTGCTGACAATGACTAACAAGGTATGTATAGTTCATAGAAAATGTGCTCTCATCTCTTAAATCTGTTAAAACACTAGGAAATTCTTTCAAAAGGGATTTTGGGATGAATTTGTCAGAAAAGGGCTCCACCAGTGAAATAATTGATGACTTTGCACCACCAGCATCTAAACTCTTAAACAGTTCCATTAGCTCATCTGTTGTTGATTCTGGTATGTGTGGTTGTGGCTGTCTAATTGTGCATTCAGGTGTAGCTTGGTCTTGTGTTAAATTGCAAATGGTGTGGTCAAGCGTCTTTTTCATTGTTTTAGCTGATGTGAAGTTAATGTCTTTACATGCTTTGTACTGAACGTTTTTCATCTCTGTGGGTAGAAGCCAGTAAGCTTTCTCTTGTGTTACTGTCTTGGAGTCTCTTATCCTCACCATAGAGTCAACTGCAAATAGAAGTGCTGCAACATGGGTGCATGCCTCTCCTAAACCGGCCATGCAGTTGCAGTGACCTGCCAAGATCCTTCCATCCATTTCTGCAATTATCCAGGGCTCCAATGGCTTTTCACGGAGCCTTTGTGAATGCAGGACCTGGGCACAGACAAAAAATATCTTGGCCTGTAGGCTACCCTGTTCGGTTCATGTTGTGTTGATTCTTTATGACTTAAGGGCTTATGTTATTGTACTGTATAATGGTTGAATATACCAGCAGCAGTCAAGTAAGTTTTGTAGGCTATTTATTTTTATTACAAAGTGTGCATTCTCATACAAAGTACATTCCATTACAGATATAAGCCTAAGTGTAATGTAGGGCTATGCATATGATGTGCGTGTGCCTGTGTGTGTGGGTGCATGTGACATCCCGTGATGCATGTCTGCATCAGTCGGAAGAAAACTTTGATGCGTGCGAGCAAGGTGAATCATTACGTGAATACTGGCGATATTAGATGTGTGTACTAAGGACATTATGCAATCGGAGACCACCCAGTGAAGATGCAATACCACGAAAAAGCAAAGAGTGAGCGACACGAGCAAATTTGAGCAATGGATTTAATGACGGCTAAGGTTAGCAGGCAATCGGAGGAGGAGGAGGGGGTCTAATGAATGCCAAATGTGAGTAGCCTAAACGGTGTAGTTATGTTGATTGCCCAAAGGATTACCCATACTGTTAGTCCATACAGCTTAACCTGTGTCGGTGATTTAGACGCAGGCATTTTACCCCCGTGAGAGCAGGTGTATGTCTATCTGAAGCGATCGAAGGAAGGCTAACTTAGGTTATTGGCTAGCGCTACACAATGTAAACAAACTCTTAACAAACTATTAGCTCACAGCAAATTGACCATGGACACAGTCAGATATAAGATTGGTATTCTGAATGTTACATGACATATGAGATGTGTAACAATTATATTGTACAATGCTTTATACAGCACTTGCTGTTAGCAGACTAGCCCAGTTAGCACTAACAGGTAAATGAATAACCAGCAGTGAGTGAACTTGGGCTTTGGATGCCCTGTGAAAATTACTGTCCTTTTATACTATCACTTACCTTTGCCTTCACCAGGCTCTTCCCATTAAACTCTTCTGACACTACATCTCGTACCCATCCACAAACCATTTGGTTATAAGCCTCTAAACCTTTGTAGCATTTTAAGTCATCGGTAGTATACGCGCTACTTGCTAGGACGAGATAGTTGACAATATCTGGGTACGATATTGATGGCAAATCATTCCAGTCACCCGAGAGGTCGGTTAGTCTGTATGGATCATTTCCCCCTATTTTTGCTATTTTTGTTCCGTATCTTATCTTCTCTTCTGAGCTTAAATGATCTAAATAATTTTGTGTGTTAGCCATGATGGCTATCTAGCCTAATGTTGCTTGAGCTCATAGAGCTCTAGCCTCTACCCGCTCTCCCCTCAAGATGGCGCTCATCCGGGTACTCCGCGATTCTCTATGACGCTGTGCAGACACCTTATAGTAATCTTATAGGAATACGTATTTTGGGACATACTGTAGAAGTACTACTAATAACTCTATAATATCCTATAACTGCTATAGTTTTTCTATAGTAGTCTTATACTATAAGATTCCTATAGTACTTTTTCCTAAGGGTCATACGTGACAGAAAACAACTTGAGTAGGCTAACCTCTGCCAATGTAGGCTATCAAAGCCATAGTTTATACTCATTACTGGAGAAGTCTTGCAGCACACGTTCTCTGCCGGTGCAATTCCAGCGAAATATAGCTAGGAGTAGGTAAGTGTGTTTGCATTTAGATCTATATGTATATTGAGCTATAACCAAGTGGTCTTTCAATGATATTATCATGGAATTCAAACCATAACTATCTATTCCGATAGCATACAATTAGCAGGCTAGGTCAGTGGCTGAACTGCATTTAGGGTGCTTATAACCTGTGTTGTGAAGTAAAATATCTACTAGGAAGATTGCAAAGACTTTTGACTGTGTAAAGAAATAGGTCTTTATTTTAAAACGTTTCCAACTGTTTATTACTTGAATGCAAGATGACTATTGCCACAAACGTTTACCTCTTTTAGGAGAAATTTTAAGCGGACATGCAATTGTTACCATTCTATTAAACCAACGTTTACCGACAAACGATCAGGAAGCGGTTCTTCTTCCTACTCGGATCAAACACATGAAGTTGTATCTCCGAAGACATTTTGTGCAACAGTTTTGACTCGAGTTTTAGCCAGGTTTTAGCACTGTAAAGTTGAATATGGAGCATAGCACAGGCAGAATCGGATGAGGACGCACTGGAGGAAGTGTCACACTACTGTTAGCCAATCAGAGATGAATTCATTAGCATGTCATTAATATTCATGACTAGAGGCGAAATCCAGTCGTTCCTCCCCGCCCACCTTCCCCACCAAACTAGAACAGCATGAAACAGACGCAGGACAGCATTTTTTTCACCAGAACCGGCTCACAGGGCATTCATCAACACTACAGACCACTGTAGTGTACAAATTGTAGTAGTGTAGTGTAACTGTAGTGTACAAATTAATGAAAAAACGATGAGATGAGACCTTTAACTTAGATATCCATCTAATTGTTTCTTGTCCCGTCTCCTCTCCTCGCTCGTTTCAGGCTATCAGTCTCTTCTCCATAGTAAGCTACTTTACTCACTGACTCGACTTTATCAGAATTCACAGATTTCACTGGCTGAGTAGCAGCAACCGAAATGATGGTTCCTGAAGCTCCTGAAGTAAATGCTGTTATCCTAACCAACGAAACATTTAGCGCAGCTTTGAAATCTTACGTGAAAATCTAAATTAGGCTATTATGGTCTGGGTCCGGATAGGATCACGTCACGGTCCGGACTCGGACTGCGGTCCGCCATTTGGTGATGGCTGCTGTAGGCCAAGGCTATAATTTCAACCTCGTAAGTGTAGTAAAAAGAAATCAGAACTATTCACAAGGTTTCTGGGCAGCATATTTATGTTCTGTTAGCAAGCAAACTTCTCATGACTGCCGACAAAGTAGCCTACTGCCAGCTGACGAAGCTCTCATTTTAAAACATTACTGAGGGACAGGCAATGTACAATCAAGAAATCCTTCCACTGAATCCAAAACTATGTTTGACATTATGTACAAAGCTTATAGGCTACAGTGGACTAGCATGTTGCAGGGGCTGCTAAAAACACCGACAAACACACTAAAAACTCGGCCAACCACAGCCCTTGCTGTTGAACGCTCCGTCCAGTTCGACCCCAGAGCGCCACAGCGGACTTATGCTGCCCCCAAGCGGCTGCAGTTGTACTTACATTTCACGCAGCGTTTTTCATAAATGAAGTGTTCATTTTTAACTATCATCGATTTCATGTGAGATTGATACTGAGGGAAAGTGACAAGACAAGTGATTGGCCTCTCTTTGTGCTATATTTGCAGCCCTACCTATCAAGTCAAATCAAGTTTATTTATATAGCGCATTTCATACACATAGGTCATTCATTGTGCTTTACATAAACAAAAATAACAAATAAAAAGCATAGAAAGGCAATATAGTCAAAGAATAGTTAAAAGGTAAATATCATAATAAAGAGAAAACAAAACACAAGGTAAAATAATTTAAAAATAAAGAATAATTAGTAAGCAAAAAACAAAGGCAAAAGTAGTAAAAAAAGTAATAAAAGACAAGGTAGAATAATTATAAAGGCAGATTCAGAATTTGTAACTCGGCACAGTTAGCAGATCAGTTGTTTCTGAGGGCGGGATTTATCGCTCTCTCTTTCTGTTATGCTTAGCCTGCCTGGGGCAGTGATATGACCGGAAACACATGCCACATGCTAAAGTGTATCTCTGATTATAGAGATCAGTTACTTTTCTTCTGCCCTCAGCTGGCCATTTTGAATTGCTTTGCGAAACAAAAAAATCTGTGCGATTGTGAATTTAGCTTGGCTTAATAGTTGAATGTTGTCTTGGAAAGTTATTGCTTGTTCACAAGTTATTTGAGTTAGCATTATATTTTCCATGTGTTGATGATGGTTAGACATGACGTTCCCAGGGAGCGCAGACCTTTTCAAAGCCAAATGTAGCTATTTGCAACAAATCTTACAGTGGACCTAGCAAAATGGTTTTGACCTGCTCAGTGATAGCTGTTTAATTTGTTTCTTTTCTGTGTAGGATATAAATCATAATTCTTGAAGATTAGCATGCAAACAAGCGAGACCTAGGTTTCTAGGTTGACATAGCGCACCTATTGCTGAAACTCGCCCCTTTAGTTGGAATATGTAATCATTGCAGCCTCAGTAGTCATCAGCAGAAGACATCAACATAACATGAGAGATAGATGTATTTCTTCACAAAAGAAATATCAAATGATAATGGATTGAAAAGAGGTGATAATAGAGACCAGAAAACAGACATCCACAGTCCCTTTCTATCAACACCAGTGATTTTCATAGACAGGGATTAGGCTTTAAAACAGATTGTCAACATGTATGTTGTTTGGTCTGTTGTGGCTGCATAAATGAAGGCCAATGTGAGCAATGTTTGTTCCCTGGTTTGAGGTAGTACTCAAGACATTTCTTCAAGGATGGCAGGTCTGAAAATATCTTCTCCATCATCAAATTATTCAATTAGGCTAAACATAACCTTAACTCAAACTACTATGTCATTTTAATATGTAACGGCTCCTACACACAGTTGCATGCGTTGCAATGCTGGAGACGCATCCCATTCACTTTACATGGGCTCACGTCATCCGTTGCCAAACTGAATTGTGGGTCCGTTGCGTCGCGTTTCTCCCGTAGCTCGCGTTGAGAAGTTCAGCTGTTGCTGCACCGACAGACG
>NC_055972.1:5570200-5572700 GCF_018492685.1 Alosa sapidissima | reverse complement strand
CCTAATAAAATAAGTAATGAAAATGAGGGGAAAAGCGAAAATAAACAATAATGTCCATTCAATCAATAATATAAAAAAAACAATGACATGGTAAGACTATATTAAGGATTATATTAAGTGATACAAAAAATTACAGAACATTGGAGAACAGCATACTATGACTAAATGAACACCAGCTGAAGAAGGCAAAGTGTGTGTGTGTGTGTGTGTGTGTGTGTGTGAGAGGCAGTGTGTGTGCATGTGTGTGTCTAATCCTGTGTGTGTGTGTGTGTGCGTGTGAAGGTGTGCGTGCGCCTGTGTACGTGACAGCGTGTGTGTGCGTGTGTGTGATAAAATCATCTCTAAAAAGTAATACAAGTTGGTAAATTAAAGGTTTAATGGATATAGTTATGGATATAGTTATGGGATTTTGCAGACGCCTTTGTCCAAAGCGACAAAGACATACATAAACAACATAATATTTAAAATTTAACAGGGAACAGATTAGAATGTTGGTCAAACTATAATAAGGAGAATAACAATACTACTATAAAAAAAACAATGACATGGTAAGACTATATTAAGGATTATATTAAGTGATACAAAAAATTACAGAACATTGGAGAACAGCATACTATGACTAAATGAACACCAGCTGAAGAAGGCAAAGTGTGTCTGTGTGTGTGTGTGTGTGCCTGTGTGCGTGTGTGTGTGCCTGTGTGCGTGTGTGTGGGTCGGCTGCTTCTGGACGATACACTTAGACACCAGGGTTGTGCACAATTCGAATTGCAATTCTGCTTCCTGTTTGCTACCTCATTTGAAATGCAAGTAAAATTCAAGAATTAAATTGGAATTTAAGAGCCAGTTTCAATTCCATTCTGGAATTTTGCACAAGCCTGTTAGACACTGCTGCTGGCCCTGGGTCCGCTGTTGCTGGGCGATACACTGACACTGCTGGTGGCCCTGGGTCCGCTGCTGATACAGCGCCATTGCTGCTGGATCCTGGGTGCGCTGCTGTCACTGCTGATGCTGCTGGGCCCTGGGACAGCTAATGTTGGACGATACACTGCCGATGCTGCTGGGCCCTGGGTCGGCTGCTGTCAGACGATACACCGCCACTGCTGAACCGACCGCTGCTGTCAGACGATACACCGCCACTGCTGCTGGGCTGTGGGTCCACTGCTGCTGGACGATACGTTGCCGATGCTACTGGGTTCTGGGTCGACCCTGCTGAGCCTGTCTGCAGTGCCTGGTCAAGGTGCCACCACAGTCCTCTCTGTCTCCCTCTGTGTTCTGACGGACCTGTACAAATAATTAAATGTCACCATTTATGTACAGTCCTTAAAGCGGGTAACTGACCACAGCGTTGTGCTAAAACATTTGACCTACCATTGGGAGAGTGCCCTTTGATTTAGCTCACACAGCTGTATCGGCACCCGACCCATCAGCCTGCGCACATCACGCTCTGGGGTCGCCTCCTTTCAGTGCCACTGTGTCCCTTGCCTCCATGCACACCCAGTCCACCCTCTTGATCTTCTAGGTAGTGGTCCCCTTCTGGCGGTACTCAAGGGCCAGTTCTGCTGCAGCGGAGAGCCACAGGGTCAGTTGGGAGGACGAGGACTCAAACCTAAAGGGGGACACAGACGCAACTTTCTACGAGGAAAAGACAAACAATTTAAATCACACCATACAGAATCCATTTTGAAGACACACACAGATCCCTGGAGTTGTAATAATAGCCTATCACTATTAGTTTGATAGTGGTGTACTCATTAACACACATAAAACAATCAGGTGTTCTGTTTACATATCTAAAGCATACTTAGACTTCGAATTTCGATTTCACAATGTAGTAAAACATCTAGAGGGTCTAAACATGCTAGCCAGATTATCTGATGAGGGCTTAAATACATTTACAGAGACCACCAGCCCTCGTAAAAGTAGTAAACAAAAATAGTCCATTCATTCATCACTGTTTTTAGCATGGAATTCCCGGTTGACATGTTTACACTTCAAAAGCATATTTACACCTCAAATTCCAACTCCAAACTGTTGTAACACCATCTCTATGGTCTTAAGAAGTGAGCTAGGGTGTCTGATCACGTTTTTAAAGTATTTCCAGTGATCGTCAGGTCTTTACAGTGGCGATTGGTAGCTCATTCGTTTTCAATGCATTTAGCTGCTAGCATGCTAATCGTGGTTGATATTCTAACGCATCTAAAGCATATTTGCACTTTACATTTCGAGTCCACACAGTAGCAGTACATTCTCCAAGGTCTCAACATGTAAAACCAATAGTCTGATCGCATTTTAAACGCATTTCAGAGAGATCGAACCTAGCTACTTGAATGTAAACAAGCGGTGCTAGCCTAGCCAATTGGTGGCAGAGAATTAGTGTCAGTACGGCGCTAACAAGATATTATCACGTAAAATCATGAATATCAGACAAAGTATCCAAAAATATAGCGAGTTTCATTCATTGGATAGCACGTAATTAGACCAAACTTACCTGAGAGTAAAA
>NC_055972.1:5378660-5443660 GCF_018492685.1 Alosa sapidissima | reverse complement strand
CACACATACTCCAATCAGAAGAAGAAAGAAAAAAAAAAAAAAAAAAAAAAAAAAAAGAGAAAAATGGCGGGAAAAAACATTAAGGGACAAAAAGGGATGTGGTACAGTGGGCAGTTACTACGGTCATGGTTCCACTGGGTTCTTTTTTCAGACAATGAAAGGAATGTGCACCGTTGCTGGAGGCAATGCAGTACCAGAGTCCTTATTTATAAAGCTTTCTTATGTACAGACTTGATTTTAGAGCATCCATACACTCAAATCCAGATAAATATTATATAAACCTGTGATTGACATGGAAAGGTATTTAGCCCCATGTCAGGTTCCAACTTGGGATACGACCATTTTCCTGATGTACTGCAGGTAGTCTAAGGTCCAAGAGCTATGAATTTTCAGAAATCCAAGATCAATGACCTCACGTCCCCTTACAAAAATGTGCAGCAGATTTACAGCAAACTTGTGGGTGATTTGTGGGAAACAAATGAGTTCACTAGAAAATATTACCAGAAGTTTGCCATTGTTGGCAGCTAGAGGCAGACCTCTAGCAAAGTTCTGGCAACAATGAGAAATTTGCCACTAGTGGTAAATATGTTCACCAGTGATTTGCCACCACACTAAGCCATTAATGGCAAACTTCCAGGGACATTCTGGTGATAAACCTAATTTGCATATGACATTGCTGCAAATTTGCTGCAACATTGTCAAAGGTTCACCGCAACTGTTTGTCAGAAACATAATTTTCAAAACAAAGACTTTAACACGTAAAATGAAGAGATAACAGGAAAAACCAACATTTACATTACATGCACATAGGTAGACCTGTGACCTGCTAAGCATTCAATAATGAATATTGAATATTATTATATTATATTATAATAAACATGTTGTAAGCAGAATTTAAGTATGGCTGCATTTGACACTTTTACATATTAAAATTAGTGCTGTCAGTTAAACGCGTTATTAACAGCGTTAACGCAAAACTATTTTAACGGTGTAAAAAATTTTATCGCGAGATTAACATTTTTTTTTGGTCTAACAAACTTTGTAGTTTTTTCACATGCTGTTGCAACAACTAGTAACGGTAGAATTAGGCCTGTCAAACTCGATTCCTTTTAAGGATCCGGGTTATTCTGAGTCTCTCACTAAACTGATCCGGGTTGAACGAGTCACTTGAGTCAGTATTGCTAAATCACAAAGAAATTCAGTCCTACGTTCAAGCAGTGCCATGGGGTGCTTCATTTCGTTAAGTGCCTTCTCATGTTGGATGTGGATCCTCCATGATTTGAAACCAGGTTTTTGCAGCACTTGCATTTAGCCTTTAGAGTTTTGCTCTCCTGGTCAAAGTGCATCCACACATTGTTCATCTTTTTGGTGTTCATGTTCAGAAACTTTGATCTTATTGACAGAGAGGGTAGCCTATATTATAATAATTAATTATTTGTTGTTGTTTTGTTAACAATATAAACATATGTTATTTCAGAAGTGAGAACTAGTTTGTTAACAATAGAAACATATGTTATTTCAGAAGTGAACGCATGGCTTTTGTTGTGGATTTGTTTTTCACCTTGACGAGGAGTTACTCGCTGCTCTAAAGATCCACTCATGACAACGTAGCCGTCTGATTCGGCTGACTCGCACTCATAACAACGTAACCGGTCCGCCCGGCTGATTCGACTGAACCAGGTAGATCCTCAAGCAGCTCCATGAGCGTGCAGTTCGGACTGTCTGCACGACCTAATTGCATTTTAATATGCTACATCTATACACCAAATCTAATTACGTCTATGCAGAACATTGAATGCTATTTCAGTGGAAAAATGGCTTTTGTTGTGGAATTGCTTTTCACCTCGAGGAGGAGCTACTCGCTCTCGCAGATCCACTCATGACAACGTAGCCAGCTGATTCGACTGACTCGTACTCAACGTAGCCTAACCCGCCGGCTGATCCGACTAACCCGGATTGCTACTCAGCCGCTCCAATCTGAGTCCCATGGTCTGTGAGTCTGCAATGTTTCCGGCTCTGCGGAAAGTTAACCAGTTATCTCGGACTGCCTGCTCACTCAGTCGCTTGAGTTGAGATTTGTGGAGTTGTGGTTGCCTACGAAATTGTTACATTTTTGGCAGCTACGATGGCTAGGACTAGGAGGCTAGCCAATGTTGCAAGAGGTTTGTGTGTGGCGCTGTTTATCATTTTAGATTGAATTGTAGTAGGACTCAACTGATCCGAGTTAATGATACTAGAGACTCGCGACGCATGGGTTAATTTAAAGACACGGGTGAAAGATCCGAGTGAATCACGACTTAAACACCTTTGGTGCCTGCACAATCCAATCACGTTTGAGAGGGAAACAACAAATTGAGGGTTTCCGAGATTTTTATTTTTTCCTGTTTTTTGTAGAAGTAACGGGTACTCACGGTTATGGATAGAAATGTAGCGAAGTAAAGAGTACAAATGTACTTGAGTAAAGTCATGAGTACTCCCCAAAAATGATACTAGAGTAAAGCTTAACTTTACATGTCATAACATCAACTAAGCATCAGGGCTTGAAAACGAAATTATTTTTCAAACGTTCCGTTCCGAACGGTTCAGATAGGCCTATGTTTAACGTTTTCGTTCTTGCATGCGTTCCGCCACCAACATATCGGTCCTGAACCGGTTCGGAACGCAAAATATCGTTCGTTCTTAAAGTTCCGGCAGTGTTTGGCGGGCCTATCAAGTCTATTTTTGTGGACTTTACCTTAGAATAGACGTAGGCTACTCATTATTTCCCCTTGATTTAGCCTATACCGTAGCTATGGCCAAAAATAATAAATCACAGGCGGCATCCAAAAACATTCAGATGGGCTATCCATCCCATAGCCTACAGACTTGCTGTAGGCCTAACCTATGCCTATAAATAATTTCTTATCAAAAATATTTCTGGATACGTGCTAAACTCCTTACCTGGTTGTAGCCTTTTGGAGTTTTATCCATATGGAGATCTTCAAAGGCTTGCGCTATAATTCCAACCCTGTTTATAAACGAACCTGTCTGTTGCTGACAAGGCCTATCTCAAATTTCCTGTTTAACTCTTCTAGCCTACATAGAATAGGCTATAATTGCGCAAACATTTCAAATCCCGACTTTAAAACGACAAGGCGTGGACAGGCAAAATAGGCTATTACGCATAGGCTACAAACAATTTCCAAATCAGTTTCAGTAGCCTACGCCAGTGTTTCTCAAACTTTTACAGACCAAGGACCACTTAACCATTAGAAAAAACCTCACGGACCACATAGCTAATAGACACAATAGGCCTACTCACTGAACCCATGCTTATTGACAACCTTGCTTATTGTCTTTGCACCTTGCTTATTGTGTCAGAGGATTCATATGATTTAAATTGGCATAGCTTACATAGGCAGTATTGCAGAACTTTGGATTTACATACAAGTTGGTTCAATATTGCAAACAACGCATCTATATTATTTTTTACAACAGCTCGCGGACCACTTGGGATAGCTTGCGGACCACACTTTGAGAAACACTGGCCTGCGCTACGAGCTGGCCTAAGATCCGAAGTGGCAGACGGATAGGTTACACTACAACAGCAAGACAAAATATACCCATTTGGACCAAAGGTCCATTTATTCGTTTTTTTTTATTTCAAACTGCAGAAATCAAATTATTAAGCTGTTATATAGAGAACGAAAAAAAAAAATCGTTATTAACCGGTTTTGTGGATTTCAGAATAACGTTTCTGTTCCGGAACAGTTGAAGACCATTTTGTTTTCGTTTCCGTTTCCGCTCCTCGTAAAATTCTGTTCGTTTTCGGTTTTCGTTTTCGTTCCTTGAACCGGTTCGGAGCCCTGCTAAGCATAAGTCACACATTCATTCTATCACTTGTAATATGAATGTAGCCTATTTCCAACTAGGAGATAATTGGCTATGTTATATAAGTTCCACAGTTAACTAGCTAGCAAGCTAACCATTTTACATGGGATATTATGGTAAGTGTAGCTTTGAATGTCCTGTGAATTAATAACTAGATGTAATGTCAACGTGTGATTACTAGCTGTCTTTCCCATTGGAATGATGACATGTGGACTCGAGTCACATGACTTGGACTCGAGTCATGATTTTAATGACTTCATACTCGACTTGATAAAATTCGGCATGACTTGCGACTCGACTTGGACTTGAATACTATTCACTCGAGACTTGACTCGGACTTTGCCTCTTTAACTTGTAATGACTTGACATGTCTCGAGTCAAAAAATGAATTTCCTGATCGTGGACCAGTCACCCCAGAGATGCTTTCACCTCGCAACGAAAAAAACTAAATACACATAGTGGACACAAACAGGCAGAGCACAGTGATCAGTGCTGCTGTTACCACCACGCATCACGCACTGTGTGTAGGGCACCAAGAGACAGAGGAAGGACCAATAATAAATAAATATTAGCTTTACTGCAAACTGATTTGTATTTTTGTTAGAGAATGTTTACAATGTCAAAATGTATCAACAGCATGTTACATAAGGATGATCCAACTTGAACGTATGCTAGCAGCCTACTCCATTTAATTGAGAACGCGTCTCAGCGCGCACGAAAGGGAGAGAAATGTGGGCCTATGAAGGGAAATCATGAAGGAAACAAAGACGAGATTAGAGGAAATTGCAGATTTATCCGGTACTCACTACTGTTATAAACTGTGAGAGCCAGGGCACTTTGACATAGGCTGCAAATGGACAAGAATATGAAGAGTTGTCTTTGCTTTTGTGTAATGGAACTGGTGAGTCTTGAAGTCTTCAATAATTCGTTTACATGAAGCACATGATATTATGCCAATTGAAACGCATTCCACGTAGCTAGGTGGCTACTGGCTATACCAGGCTCATAATCCACTTTTAATTGCAAACAGAAAATGTCTAGCAAGCATCATGTCATTACATGCTTTTATTTCCAAAGGAATGAAAGCTGTTTGTGCCAACTTAATATCATGCGTATCGTTGTTAATATTGTGCTATACATATGGCACAAACAATGTTAGAGTTTGTGGACTAGGCTAGCCATAGCTATATTTAAATGGAGCTGGTAGTGACAGTGCACCTTTTACAAATGAGTTAAACAGCATCACATATATAGTATTTAAGAAATGAATACTTTAAAACAAAATTACTTTGTCATTATTATCCTTTAAATAAATAGAAGTGTTTTACTTTTACCTTTGTGGTTACTCAGTAATTTTGTGATTTATGCTGTATTTAATATGCCATATAAGAAGCTTTAATCGCAATTAATCTAGATTAATTCATTTTAATTCAAAATCGTTTGACAGCCCTAATAAAAACGTAAAATATTTAACTGCAGCAATTTACTAATGTAGCCTATGTGACGATTCTTCTCGTCACCATTTATTGTAATCATTAACCATGACCTTGGCTTCCCTTATGAGTCGCCACTGGCAGACAGCCTAATAAATTGTTTGCAGGCAAATCTGTGGCCTAGCGCAGTGAAATGCCATCAGTCAAATGAGTACTCATCCTTACAGTGGACACCGCAATTTGGAAAAACAATATATATTTGCTGCTATGAGTGTCTTGTAGCTATCCGTTTCGTACAGATTACTCAGGTATGCTCATGCGTATATTTCACAGGTATGTGCATGCATTTATCGTAAAAGATTTCAAGACAAAACCATTGAACATATTTTAATCTGTAAAGAAAATATTGTAGATTAGATTGATGTGTTAAAATTATGATCGATAGTCTAATAATGGCATTATTAAGTGAAGAGTACCTGATGACTTGTTCAGGACTTGAAAAAGATTGGGACTTGGACTTGGACTCGACTTGCCCTTCTCTGTCTTTACTTGGGACTTGACTTGGACTTGACTGCTAAGACTTGGGACTTACTTGTGACTTGCCAAACAGTGACTTGGTCCCACCACTGATGTTAACCCTCTAACCGCCCATGTCGCAATATTGCGACAAGCGTCATTACTGAATAAAACAGACGATAGACGCGAGTACAGTGTAAAATCTCATTTGTACTCTTGACCACTAGTTGGCAGACACCCACGCGAAAAACACGCGAGAAACACACGAAGAAGACGTGCATTTCCTCCATAACGCGGAAGCGATGCGGGCCATAGTTTTGCACAAATTGAAGCAGAAATACACCAAATGTTGGGAAAAAAAATTCACATGTGATGAAGTCTTGGATCTGTTATTCACCTATTCTGAAGCCTTTTGGAGAATATGATCGATCGTCTATTGACTGATAGTCACGTTGCGTCTGTGAATGGAGGTGCGTCTTTGCGACAGTGTCCACTAAGCATACCATGCTTATTTTGACCCTCTGCCCAAGGAGGTGCCAGTGGCAGGTGATGATAATGTCAGTAATGGACGTGGTATAGACAGCAGGGGTTGTAAAAATAGGGCTCTGAAGAACTACAAAGTCACCCGCGATATGGAACTGATTTGACCAGGCTACTTTATTGTATAGTAGCATAGGGTTTGTGATTATAGTAATAGTTTACTATTGTTGGTTTACATGTAACTGTTTTCCTGTTCATTTGTTATGTCGGTGAAATGACAAAAAAAGAAAGTAAAACTGCTCAAATATGTTCAACATCACAGTCAACAAAACGGACTTCATAGCTGGCTATGCCAACCACCTTTCATTGGAACTCCTTGCTCTCACTGAGACTTGGATCAAACCAGAGAACACTGCCACCCCGGCTGCACTCTCCACTAACCTTACACTATCCCACACCCCTCGCCTATCTGGACGAGGAGGCGGGACGGGCTTGCTGATCTCCAACAAATGGAAATTCACCCCGCTACTGCCTTCAAACAAATATGTCTCATTCGAATTCCATGCCATCACAGTGATCGCCCCAGCAAAACTCTACGTGCTGGTCATCTACCACCCTCCAGGCCAACTAGGCGACTTTATTGATGAACTTGACACTCTGCTATCCTCCATCCCTGAGCATGACTGTCCGCTTCTTGTTCTCGGTGATATGAACATCCACTTAGATGCCCCAGGCTCAGCGGACTTTTTGGCCCTGGTCCACTCCTTTGACCTCGAACTGGTTCAAAGCCCACCGACTCACAAAGCTGGCAAAGAGCTTGACTTGATTTTCACTCGGAACTGCAGCACAGACACCCTCATGGTGACGCCTCTCCGTCTTTCTGACCACTTCTTCATCCAGTTCAACGTCAGCCTGACAGAACAGCCTCCGGCTCCTCAGCCGATGGTCACGTTCCGCCGCAACATCCGGAACCTGTCTCCAACGCACTTCTCCTCTGTGGTTGCCTCCGGTCTACCTCCACTCAACACCTTCTCCTCTCTGGAGGTTAATGAAGCCACTGACTCGCTCTGCTCCACACTGACCTCGTGTCTAGACAAGCTGTGCCCTCTTACCACAAGGCCAGCTCGATCCAAACATTCTCATCCATGGCTAAATGATACCCTCCGATCGCAGCGCACCAAACTCAGAGCCGCGGAGAGGAAATGGCACAAATCCAAACTAGCTGACGACCTCAAAAACTACCAGACACTCCTGACCTCCTTCTCAGCCAGCATCACTGCTGCTAAGACGGCTTTCTACAATGACAAAATCAACAGCGCTACAGACACTCGAAAACTTTTCTCAACCTTCAAATCGCTACTCAACCCTCAGCTGCCTCCTCCTCCATCCAGCCTTACTGCGGATACCCTCGCCTCATTTTTTACAAACAAAGTGGCGGCAATCAGCAGTCAATTCTCTACATGCCCACTCAACGCATCTGACTCAGATACCGCACTCCTACAACCTCTAGGGACTGCTGGAACATCTTTTTCAGCATTCGCGCCTCTCTCCGAGAGTGAAGTGTCCAGACTCCTGACATGCAGCCGTCCTACCACATGCTCGCTGGACCCTATACCTACAAGCCTACTTCAGCCCGACCATCGCTCCAGCTATCACACATGTGATCAATGCCTCGCTAACCTCCGGCACATTTCCAACAGCGTTCAAAATGGCCCGGGTAACACCGTTACTTAAGAAAGCTTCTCTCAACCCTGCTCAAGTCGAGAACTACCGCCCTGTCTCACTACTGCCTTTCCTATCCAAAGGCATTGAACGAGCAGTTTCCAAACAGGTCTCTGACTTCCTTTCACAGAACAACCTTCTGGATCCAAATCAGTCTGGGTTCAAAAGCGGCCACTCTACCGAAACGTCTCTGCTGTCTGTAACAGAAGCCTTAAAAGAAGCCAGGGCGACCGCTCGGTCATCAGTACTCATTCTGCTTGACTTATCGGCTGCCTTTGACACGGTTAATCACCGTATCCTTCTCTCTATACTCGCTGACATGGGAATCTCCGGAGCTGCTCTCTCCTGGTTTGAATCCTACCTCACAGGACGCTCGTTTAACGTATCATGGCTTGGTCAGCTATCTGCACCTCACCATCTCACCACAGGGGTCCCCCAGGGCTCAGTGCTGGGCCCCCTCCTCTTTGCTATCTACACCACCTCCTTGGGACAGATTATCCGTTTGCACGGCTTCTCATACCACTGCTATGCAGACGACACACAGCTCTATCTGTCCTTGCCACCTGACGACCCCCTGGTTTCAGCACGGATCTCAGATTGCCTTTCAGACATAGCTACATGGATGAAGGCACACCACCTCCAGCTGAACCTCTCAAAGACTGAACTGCTGGTCATCCCAGCTAAACCTACCATACACCACGACATCAACATCAAATTTGACTCTGTCTGTTTCACCGACCAGGACTGCAAGAAATCTAGGAGTTGTTCTCGACAACCAACTAAACTTCTCAGATCATGTTGCCTCAGTCGCCCGGTCATGCCGTTTCGCACTCTACAACATACGGAAAATCAGGACTTACTTGACTCAAGATGCTACCCAACTTCTGGTTCAGGCAATAGTCATCTCACGACTCGACTACTGCAATGCCCTCCTGACAGGTCTCCCAGCCTGCGCAGTGAAACCACTTCAGATGATCCAGAACGCGGCGGCGCGCCTGGTCTACAACCAACCCAAAAGGGCACATGTTACCCCGCTGCTCATCCAGCTACACTGGCTACCTATGGCAGCCCGCATCAAATTCAAGTCTCTAACACTTGCCTACAAAGTAGTCTCCGGTTCTGCTCCCACCTACTTGAATGCCCTCATACAGACTTACACTACCTCCAGACCGCTGCGCTCCTCTGACGAACGACGTCTAGCTCTACCACCGGTACGCTCAAGCCAATCCAAACTTTTCTCATCTGTTGTTCCTCGTTGGTGGAACACACTGCCAGTTCCTACAAGGGCAGGGACATCCTTTTCCACTTTCAAAAAAACTCCTGAAGACCCAGCTCTTTAGAGAACATCTACTCTCATAGCAACACTTACAACAAGTCTTACTGATCCTAGCACTCACCAGCCTTTAAACTGACAAGTAACTGTTAAAATACAGCACTCACCGACGCACTTATTCTTACTGTACTCTAATGTGTTTTTTTTTTTTTTTTTAAACTGTCCTAAAATTGTGAGAATTGTTCTAAAACTTACTGTTTACCATGTTGTTAGTCGCTTTGGTTAAAAAAGCGTCAGCCAAATGTAATGTAATGTAATCTAATCTAGTATTTACTGAAATGTGCATAATTCACGGTGGTTACCATCCAGTGACGTTATAATATGCAAATTAGATGAGTAAATTTACCCCCTTTATAAACTTCTGTTCATACTCAATGATTTTCACATTTACAGTAGGACTATCTCTGACCACTTGCAAGCCATGGCCTTTTGAAATTTTGATGTAAAAATCCAATTTATTTTTTTTAAACCCTGGCGGCTAAAGGGTTAACTTATTTTCCGCTAAAATGGGGGGTGATGCAGATTAAATGTACGTGTACGTAAATGTAAATGTAGCCTGAACTCAAAGATAATGAATAAGTTATAGTATTTATACTTATAGTATTTTCTGTTTGTTATGGCCATGTGTGTACATTTTGTGCATGCAATTCTGCGGTAGCATTAATTTCAGTTTATATCAGCTATATTTCTGAAGAATATGCCTATATTGTGTTGCCTCAAGGCCGCCTGCACATCTTTTGAAATTTGATTTGAAATAATCAAACAGACCTACGTCTAAAGTTAAGTTAATACAGTAGGCTAACTTGCTTTGCTTTCATTTGAATCCCAATCAAGATACACAATAATTGCTTTTTATTGTTAATATGGACTCCTGGAAAGTTAAGAAATGCAAAATAATAGAATTTTAATCATGTGAGATTAATCGTGATTAACTATAGGAATTCAGTGATTAAAAATATATATCATTTGACAACACTAATTAAAATGACATAGTAGTTTGAGTTAAGGCTATGTTTAGCCTAATTGAATAATTTGATGATGGAGAAGATATTTTCAGACCTGCCATCTTTGAAGAAATTTCTTGAGTACTACCTCAAACCAGGGAACAAACATTGCTCACATTGGCCTTCATGTATGCAGCCAAAACAGACCAAACAACATAAATGTTGACAATCTGTTTTAAAGCCTAATCCTTGTCTATGAAAATCACTGGTGTTGATAGAAAGGGACTGTGGATGTCCGTTTTCTGGTCTCTATTCTAGCATGTCTGGTCTATTATTACCTCTTTTCAATCCATTATCATTTGATATTTCTTTTGTGAAGAAATACATCTATCCCTCATGTTATGTTGCTGCTCCTCTCATGACTACTGAGGCTGCAATGATTACAAGCCTAGGTCTCACTTGTTTGCATGCTAATTATCAAGAATTATGATTTATATGCTACACAGAAAACAAACAAATTAAACAGCTATCACTAAGCAGGTCAAAACCATTTTGCTAGGTCCACTGTAAGATTTGTTGGAAATAGCGACATTTGGCTTTGAAAAGGTCTGCGCTCCCTGAGAACGTCATGTCTAACCATCATCAACACATGGAAAATATAATGCTTACTGAAATAACTTGTGAACAAGCAATAACTTTCCAAGACAACATTAAACTATTAAGCCAAGCTAAATTCGCACTCAGTGCAGATTTATTTGTTTCGCAAAGCAATTTAAAATGGCCAGCTGCGGGGAACTGGAATTTGCACACTTACCCACTGAGGGCAGAAAAAAAGTAGCCTAAAAATGTGATGTTTTACCTCAAGTCTATAGTCAGAGATGTGGCATGTGTTTGTTAGCCAACATTTTCTTATTTTCCTCGGTCATATCGCTGCCCCAGGCAGGCTAAGCGTAACGGAAAGTGAGAGAGATAAAGCCCGCCCTCAGAAACAACTGATAGGTAGGTCTGCAAAAATAGCACAAAGAGAGGCCAATCACTTGTCTTGTCACTTTCCCTCAGTATCCAGGTAGGTCTGCAAAAATACAGTGGACCAAATTGCACCCGCCCGAAAAGTGACTAGTTAGCAGGTATGCAGGCCTTGTCCACATCTCACACACACATATTATATATTGTTCTTTTCAGCAGAGTCTAGGCTATCCAGATCATTTCATGTATTAGTACTAGCATTGATTTTATTTAGATTTTTAAAGAATTAAAATATAAAAAGCGTATTATAAAAATTCTTATATTTCGACATATATCTCAGCACAGCAAGCTCATAGCTCTACATGCATTTCATGAAAACAGACGAAGTGACTGCAAAATAATAACGTCATGTACAAAAACCAACGCTGTACACCCATTACTCTGGTTTGAATTACTCGCGGACCTGTGATCGGATAGATATGCGATGCATGTCAGATGAAAGACAAGACACAGAGCTATCATTTGATACCAAGTACATCCTTCTGGGTTATAAAAGAGATGAAGTGACAGCAAAATAATAACTTCATATAACTCGACTTACCTCACGTTTTGTCTGTTTTTGAAAACTCATGAAAACGCAAGATCTGGACATTTTATCTGGACGTTTGATCTTAACTCCCCTTTTGATGGTTGCCGCTTTGTTTTGAATCAGTCACTGATTAGCCTATCAGTGACATGCACGCCAGGTCAAAATCAGGTCATTTATTTTCGTGGGTTTATCACTAGGTGGCAGGTCTCGTTAGATCTCTTCCCAGAAACTTTGCAGGTAACACTTCTCAGGTGCTGTAGGGAGAAATGAAAAAGTCGAAGCAGCAGGTGGGTTTTCGCCAGACAACGCTGGATGAGTCCACCTTTCTACTAAGACAAGATGACTCTGACCACGACAGGTCAAAAATATTACAAGGAGTGACTGAACACCGTGCTGAGGAGGGAGCACATATTTCATAAAAGACGCAATATCTCCATTTCTAGAAAAAAAAAACAGGGATTTTGATGAAAACTAGCCACTGTTTAGCTTGGGATTTCTCAGGAACAGAGGCGTGTAGAAATACACGGTTTGCACCCACTGAGAGCTTAAAGTCTCACCTTTTAAACGAGCCATTGTATGTGTTCATAGCTATAACACAGAATATGCTGTGGCTGTACAAAAATCATCAACAATGGTCTAGATTGCTGGCACTCTAGGGACAAAGCTTCCGAAAACAGCTTGGCATTCAATGAGTTAAAAATCAAAATAAAATGCTAGTACTAATACATGAAATGATGGCAGATCTGGGTAGCCTATACTCTGCTGGAAACAACAATATATAATATGTGTGTGTGGCACTTACAATGACCAGAATAAATCCTTAGTTCTAAGGGTTAATGGTGTATAAGACAAAGAGGTGGATAACTAATACGCTTAAGACCTTTCTTACCTATTTGTAGTAAATTTTGCAGCCCCCCAATCTAAAGCGAGGACCATGTAGCCTATAGTTCCACAAGCCCAACCTTATATATCTACAGTATTTATCTATCTAGCTCGGTTAAGCTGTGAAAAATGCACCTTCAAAATTACTGCAACAAGCAGGAATTGAACTCTCCTGCATCATTGAGTGACCTGCTACTTAAACGTCCCACATACTCGACGCACCCGACCGGTAGCGCGACAATGTGACGTCACAGAAACGCTGTAACCATTTATACTCGCGCTGGTGGTCGCGACACTAGTTGCAATATTCTCCTGAACAGAGGTGTAGCTGTTGTGAAAAGATTAACGCTAACTATGTTACACAGCAGAAGAAGCTGCAGTAAGAAACACTAGTAGCTAGCCTCTGTGATGGTACTTCAGACTTTGGTTGCTACTATTCACAACTACCATCATCATTATCATCTAGTTTCCAAGGTGTGTACACAGGTAGATACTTTAGTCATCCCGAGGGAAATTTTAATAATTTAAACAGTTTAGTTAGCTGGCTAGCTATCCTTTGAAAATAAATCGTTTCTATTCTTTCCTCTTAATTCCATGTGTTGCAACTCTCGCTGGTAACTTTGTTAACTTATCCAGCAAACTATTAAAAATTCACGACTGTAACAAAACACTGGAACTCTCGCTTGACCTCGAACTAGTCCATCTTCCTGTTTCCACTTTGTCGCGCTCGTCTGAAAAAAAATGAGTGGTGCGCTACCTCGCGCTACCTGGCTTAAATCCTGGCGCGCAAGCAAGATCTACGCCATTTTGACGTCACGTTGTCGCGCTACCGGTCGGGTGCGTCGAGTATGTAGAAGCCCTTACTGAGCTACATTCCTGTCTGAAGTAGAGATGAAATTGTTTCTGTTCTATATCATACCAGCTATGCCTTTTACAAATATGTTTCTGATGGAAAAGTGGTGTTTCATTTCCATAATCTTTGTTCAGTGAACGCATAAAACAGTCAGTTTGTCAGCAGTCTAAAGATATTATGCCAGCTTTGTATATAGTTTGGTTACCTAGCAACTAAGGCTTAAAGAAGACAAGTGGGTGCGTTTAAAGTCACAAACATAGGCGAACGTTCGTGATCGATGTTTCAGTTTGCCTTGAACAGAGGCGAACATTCGTGGTCTGTTGCTGCATTAATTAAACACCACTTTTCCATCAGAAACATATTTGTAAAAAGCATAGCTGGTATGATATAGAATAAAGAATCAACATGAACATTTTCATCAATAGTTTAGACAGGAATGTAGAATCAAACCTGGGTTTGATTCCTGCTCTCGCTTTAGATTGGGGGGCTGCGCAATTTACTACAATTAAGTAAGTAAGGTCTTATTTATTAGTTATCCACCTCTTTGTCTTATACACCATTAACAAGGTGCTTGTTATTGTTAACACTTACAAGCTGCATGTTAACTGTTAACAAATATGCTTGTAAGTAACTTAAAAGGTTGTTAACACTTACATGCTGCATGTTAACAGAGAGTTAATGTTATTAAAGGATAACAACAGTTAACTGTTAGTAATGAATTGTTAACTGCTTATTATGCACTGTTAAGCACATGTTATTCTAAAGCATTATCCCTACTTGTAAAACATTCCCAGATAGCAAAGGGGCGTTGAATCCACGTTGAATCAACCTCCGCCGCTTCAAACAAACATGGATTCAACGCCCCTCAACTATCTGGGTTGTGTATTTCAGAAATGAAAGAATGCTGTGTTGTCATGAGATGGCTTATTTCATGGTCAATGAAGTCTAATCTTGTACAATGTTTTTACTCAAAAGTTTCCAGATTCACTCATAAACTAGGCTACGTGGCGTTTTGCGCTGTGCTAAAGAAACACCTGCGGTGAATAAATTATTTTATTTTTTAAAGATTGATATAACTGCATTGCATGTAAATGCAATGGACTATCATCACTGTTTTTCTTATTATCTGTTTTTATTATTATTCTTCTTCCGACCAAATTCGACGTTTAATGACACTAAAACCACTGAACCGTTTGACGTCATTCAAACACTCTTACAGTCTTGTAACGGACAATTGTACAATGTCATTTTTACATTTGTGATCTTTATACTTTTTGAGATATTTACGATAAAAGAGCAATAAATTCCCATAGAGTTAACATTGATCGCCGTGGCGGCAACTTTTAGCATTATGACGTGACCTCCAGCTGAAAGCAATCAACCGCAGCTGCAATCTTTCTACCACTGGAGCTGTGAGTCTTCTGAACGTTTTGAACGTCTTCGCCTGCCGTGATACTTTACTTGCTCGTAAAACTCTCCTTCAGAGGCACATTTCTCTAATTACAGACAAAGTAAGTGGTCCGACTTTTGGTATTTAACTCATTTATGTTGTCAAACATTATGTTACGTAGCAGTCTATAGGCCTACTATGGGCTATGTATGAAATGATAGGTCACAAATAGCCAAACTAACGTTATAACGTTAGCACTACGGTAGTTCTAACGTTAGGGGAATAGTTAACGATAACACTTACCCTATCCGTTGATATTTATTATGTAAGGAAACCCACCTAATCAACATTAATATGTCGTCAACTATAAAGTGCCCGGTTAGCTGTAGGTTTCGATAATGTTAGCTAACAACATCAAACCTAACGTTGCTCCCAGCTAAGCACTGACGTTAACGTTACATTTGCTCACTAACCAGCAGTGTTTTAACTAACGTTAACGTTTACCAGACAGCTTCTAAAGTACGGATAATATTGTACGGATACTATCTGGCTCTTAATTAAATACTGTTTATTTAATGATGAAAGCCATACTGTTTGATATGACAATAGTATTGTTAAAAAACACTACAGAAGTTGAGGTATAACGTTTGTGTTGTCAACATAGGCTACAAAGTATGTTTACTTGGCCTAGGCTACTGTAATGTTACTCATTTCTGCATTATTCTGGCCTATAAATTAAAGGGTAGCCTGGCACAAGAATCAAGCTTCCCAGTTGTAGTACATCCTAGAGTAGGCCTACATCGTATCTGTAGAAAAATGTGGATGACAGACCTCGCAAGCGTGTAGTTGGTTATTAAGATACTTAATATCAGAATGGTCCATCCTTAAGACTCAGTTTATGATTATCAACAGCGACAACACACCCTTATCCTACAAAGTGTTGTAAGCTGTTTACTTTAAACTGTTTGGCTATCAACTATCCTTAAACTGTAATGAATGAAACACAAAATGTTGCATTGTTTGCAATGAAATACTATAGGCTAGTATATTTAACTACCATTACAGATTTATGGTGCAACAACCTCACTTAAATATCTAAGTTGTATTGAACAATTGTACACATTCCTTGTTTTTGGTATAACTCTAACTTGTTTGCTTTTGTCATTTAGGTTCCAGACCAGACCAGTGTGGTGATGACCGTGTATTACATTACGTGTGTGCCTGTCTGTGCGCATCCTGCCAACCATACGTCGCTGACATCAACACTTACATTCATTCCCAAAAACATGTGACCATATCTCAACATATCTGCTCATACCTTTGAACTATAGACGTAGATCTGATATCTACACTGAGACATTCTGAGTATTATATTGTTACAGGAGGACTATGCCGACAACTATACGAAGCATACATACCTGTGCTGTGACATCTGTGAAACTTAGCTGTGCTGTTAGACCTCTGTTTTTAGACCTGAGCTGTGCTGTGTGAAAATTAAGATTCTAACCTAAGTTCTGTCTAAAACTGATCATCTGATGGGCTGAATCTTATTCTTCAGTCTATATTACCATCAAATGTGACCTACAGTATTACAATTAACTGAGACCTCTAGCTCTTGCTGCCAGTTCAGAATTACCACTGATAAATAGATGTCTTAGGATAATATGATTGGCATTATCAAGTTCTGTAAGAATGCAAATTCAGTAGACATCTGGTTTCTCCCTAATCATTATTGGGTAACTTTAAAATTGGTTTTTGACTTCATTCAAGCTTACCGTATTTTCCGGACTATATATTTCGCACCTGAGTATAAGTCGCATCAGTCAAAAAATGCGTCATGAACAAGAAAAAAACATATATAAGTCGCATTTATTTAGAAATGTATTTAACAAAATCCAAAACCAAAAACAGAGACTATGTAACTGGATTATTGAGGCCAAAAAGATTCATGTTAATGAAGACGAAGGAGTGAAGGCAGCCAAGAGGAGGGCAGGAAGGTAATTGCAAAGTAAAAGATTCACTGAAAGAAAATGCCATGTGGTACACCAACCACATGTATCTAAAATGTGGAGAATACAATGCAATCAAGCATTTTGGGCGATGTGGAGTCACAAGCTGGCAGCAGATTAAATGCTCACTAAAGAGAAATTGTAAAGCAATTTACAAAAGATTCACTGAACAAAAATGCTGATGTGGTACATGAAAATTTAGCTAAAAATGTGGAGAATGCAATGCAATCAAGCATTTTGGACGATGTGGAGAGACAAGCCGGCAGCAGATTAAATGCTTGAGAGAAAAAGATGCGGTTTTAAAAGGACGTGCAGACCGAAGCTGCAGCAAGCAGGTGATATTTAGAAATTTATTTCACAAAATCTAAGACTAAGAACAAACAGACTATGTAACTGGACACATTGAGGCCAAAAATATTGAGAATTCTACTGGGAATGTTGAAGACGAAGGAGTGAATAGAGGCAAGAGGCAAGCCGAAGGCTGCTGACAAGGGCCCGACGCTTTTGTAAAGCAATTTACAAAAGATTCACTGAACAAAAATGCTGATGTGGTAAATGAAAATTTAGATGCGCATTTATCCAGGGCCTAAATTTCAGCGTGGGATTGCGGGTATTGCGCATAAATTATTACTAAGTATTGAGCATAGGCTACTAATAAAAGTCCCGCAACTCTAGCCATCATAATGCGAGACATTCCCACAGATTTTACAGCGCTGTCTGACATTAATCTAATAATGGAGCGGCCTGAATGTGGGACTATTGACTGGACGGACCAACTCTAACTTCAATTGAACCCCATGCAGAGACACACACACGCGCGAGCAGGACCACTTTGGGGCTGCCTCTCTCTATCGTTGCTCTCTCTCTCTCTCTCAGCAGGATTTGTCACCGCTGAAGTCAAATTATAGGTGCTTCTGCATCAAACGCTATCGACAAACGTTTAGCGATCAGGAACCGTCAGGAATTTTGCAAACACAGAAGCATGACAGCCTATAACGCGAGAGAACATGGATGTGTTCTCCATTTGAGGAACGTTATAATCGATTGCGGACGTGAACAGACAGCTACAGACACGGAGCGCATAGTAGGCCTACTTTCACTTTCTGTGCATATTCATTACGTGAAAGATAATTAGTAGCAAAACAGCGATCAGCTATAGGCCTTTATTTCTTGCGTTTTATTGTGAGACATAGGCCTACTTTTCGTTTGGAGCGGCATACCGGTAGGCTATCAAAAGCAGATGTTCAATTTGAGATTTGATTTACGTTTGGACAGTTTGATTATATTGCTAAATATCGGGACTGATGACCACTGAAATCTGTGGGGTATTTAATGGTTCACTATTAAAGGGGTGGTTCAGGATTTTGGACATAGGACCTCATTTCCAAGTAAGCAAGTGTGATATTTATCAGTGGAGACCGTTTTCAACACGTTTCATCCAGTCGTTCTAATTGCAGAGTTCGCAGGTGCTAGGCTAGCGCAAGTCAACGGTATGTGCTAGCCTTCCACTAAAAACAGTCTTACCTACTCCAAAGGACACTCGAGGCAAATTCCAGACAATCGATGTAAATGTCTGTGTTGATAGAATAGTGTAAGAAATACAACTACCCTCGCATCGCGTTGCAATAGTTATACTTTGTTCCCTGAAGTTGGTAGTAGTCATTTTGCATCTCAGCGGCGGACTGATATTACCAAGGCTACTACTAGGTATCCCCATTGGAGTGCGCTTTACTGTTTACTTTTTGGCGCAGTACTACTAACTGGAGCAAGTATAATTCCGCCGCTGCTAAGACACTAGTCCCTCAAAATGTAATGCGATCGTTGAAATGCAAGGATAGAATAATGTTAGAAATAAAACTATCAATACAGACATTTACATCGATAGTCTGGCGTTATAATTTATTTGCCTTGGGTGTACTTTGGAGTGGGTAAGACTGTTTTTAGTGGCAGGCTAGCACATACCGTTGACTTGCGCTAGCCTAGCACCTGCGAACTCTGCAATTAGAACGACTGGATGAAACGTGTTGAAAACGGTCTCCACTGATAAATATCACACTTGCTTACTTGGAAATGAGGTCCTATGTCCAAAATCCTGAACCACCCCTTTAAGTTTCATGTATGAAAGGGTGTCGGGATTTCCATCTGCTTATTGCATGAGGCATCCGCTTTCATTCATTCATGGAACGTGTGCTGTGCTGCAAGGGAAACCGTATTCCGTATAGCCAAAGAGGTCTAAGATTATTTTTTAAATTATGCATGATTTACTTTTTTATAAAATTCGTAGGCTGATGCCTGGTAGCAATAATTGTGTTTAAATGTAGGTTATTGCTTCAGCCTCTAGCTCAGAAAGGGGCTGCGTGCGACTGGTAGCTTGAGAGCAACGTTGGAGACTCATGGTGTGGGATGATGACTTTTCATTGGCAACAATATTAAACCAACCAACAATATAAATTATTAAGAAGAGCTTTTTTATCAGTTAAATTGAAACAAAATTATACTGGCTTTTATTTGTCCGAATCTGAGGCCCGGCTATAAATAGAATCCCGGCCATTTGAGGATTTAAGTATGCACGTGTGTTTCAGGCATAGCACAAGCACTAATCTGACTGAAAGTGCACAGGACTTGTGCATGTGAGAGCGCTCTCTCAGGCTGTAGACGGTAATGTTTCATGTAGGGTTCATGTCAGTTAATATAAAGTAACATTTAAAAACATGTTCAATTATATAATTTTTTTCATATATAAGTCGCACCTGACTATAAGTCGCAGGACCAGCCAAACTATGAAAAAAAGTGTGACTTATAGTCCGGAAAATACGGTACTTTGGTTTTTAAGTGTTCATTAGTGTATTCTGAGTATCATTCTGCTGTATTAAAACAAAGAATGTTGATCAATATTGAATTAACAATTTATTTTTACTGACTGTCATATACTCTAAGCTAACATCTAACCAAGTAAGTGGTTTTCAGGAATACTGTAAGTCTATGTAATCTGAATAATTATACTGTTATAAACAGCAGCTTTTTGCATTTACATGCAATGGTAATTCCCTGGAATTACATTTTCTAGTTTAATTTTAATATGCTACATACACCAAACCTACAGTAGCCTAGGCTATGTGCTGAACATTGTGTGTTATTTCAGAAGTAAAAGAATGGCTTTTGTTAGCCTGGGTTTTCCCATGCTGCCTTGCACGCAATTTTATTCACGCTGCTAGGCAGCCTGGATTCCATAGACTTTGTTTTCACCTCAACGAAGGAACCAATCACAGAACGGAGGGGGGACAGCAAGACGATGACGACACACCGAAGCGGTTATGATCTACGTACAGACGCATTTGATAGACATTCATAGCGCCCAATAAACGGCTCTGGGCATTCGTAAACCACCTTTCGAATATGAGAAAATGAACGTGTAGTTCCCAGACCCCATCTCAACGAGATGAGGTCTGACGTTAGCCAGGCTAGGCTTTTGTTGTCCTATTGTATTTGCTTTTCCATTCTGACTCAAGGAAGTATAACCAGAGACTTCACTCGCTCGTCTGCTACTCTGTCAAAACCAACCAATCTGATTCAATCATGAGAAAGTAGCTGTTTCACACTTCTGACTGACTTGAGGGCTATGAGTCCCAGGCGTGCCTGCTGGTGGCTACTCAACAACAAGAGAGAATTTCCCCTGTGTGTGTGTGTTCACACCAAATTGGCCTACCATAACTTCCCAACTTTGCACAGTATCCCATTAACTGCATGACAGTAGGCTACTTACAATTTTCTGTAAAGTTTGTAAACATGTGATCAAAATCAACTTTTGATCAAGAAATCAAAAAATGCAGAACTATATACACACACCTTTTGTTTGAGCAGGAGAGAGAATACTCACGCATGCTACCTAGTCAAAAAATGCTAAAGGATTCCAATAGAAACAATCCTATCATATTTTGGAACCGGGTATCCTATAGGATAATCCTACTACAACTCCTATAGGATTTTTGTTCCAAAATATGATAGAAATCCTATAGGATTGTTTTCGTTTGAATCTTTTAGGATAATCCTAGTGCGAATCCTATAGGATTTTGGTTCCAAAATATGATGGAAATCCTGTAGGATTGTTTTCGTAAGACTGATAGGATTGTGGTTCCAAAATATGATAGGGATCATATAGGATTGTTTTTATTGGAATCCTATAGGATAATCCTAATAATATTCCTATAGGATTTTGGTTCCAAAGTAAGGCACACTTAATTACAATTCTTTATTTATCACAGACACTAGTACAATGTCCATAGCAGAGAATAAAAAATCAGACAGAATACATAGATTTAAAAGACAACAAAACAAAACAAGCCATCAAGACAAAACCAACCATCAAACATATAGGTATTCTCTCCAATGCCTCCTAAGCTTAGAGGAGTACCTCAAGGAGCTCTTGGCTGGGTTCACTAAAGCTTCAATAATACTATTGTGTGAGAGATCCAGGCGGCACATTACATTACATTTGGCTGACGCATTTTTAGCCAAAGCGACTAACAACATGGTAAACAGTTTAAGTTTTAGAGCAATTCTCAACAATTTTAGGACAACTTAAAAACATTAGAGTACAGTAAGAATAAGTGCATCAGTGAGTGCTGTTTTTAACAGTTACTTGTCAGTTTAAGACGGCTGGTGAGTGCTAGGATCAGTAAGACTTGTTGTAAGTGTTGCTATGAGAGGAGATGTTCTCTAAAGAGCTGGGTCTTCAGAAGTTTTTTGAAAATGGAGAAGGATGTCCCTGCCCTTGTAGGAACTGGCAGTGTGTTCCACCAACGAGGAACAACAGATGAGAAAAGTTTGGATTGGCTTGAGCGTACCGGTGGTAGAGCTAGACGTCGTTCGTCTGAGGAGCGCGGCGGTCTGGAGGTAGCGTACAGTGGGCAGTGCTTCGACTTGGCCAGCTTCACTCGCGGTCCGCGCGTGGGATCACACGGTATCACGCGACTTTAATTTGTATTTTCCCAGTGTGAAGCTGCAACAACCCAAACAACCGGTAGATGGCTCAAGTGAGCAGGGTGTCTCGTAAAAAGAAATGGAGCCTGGAAAACCCTACACAGACTTCACTACAAACTTTAGCAGACTGGTTTAGAAATAATTTAATAGCCAGAAATATGCCTGCCCTGCCCTAATAAAGAAATATTTGGTTAACTGCGAGTGAATCCCGTTTGCAGCCGTAGAAGAAACGCAGGACAAATTAAACATTCTGGTTTTCTCCGAGTGCAACGATGATAGACAGACATCATTTGGACAAAATATAGAGCATATTAACCTCCGTTGGCTCAGCCAAATGCCTTCCTGTTACGTCCTGTTACCACGGAGTAGGCGATAAACGATTTTTGATGGTCACAAGTTTACTTCATTAGCGGTTTATTTTTTTGATTATTAAAGAGTGTTTTTCATTTAAAGGTTTGACTTCGTGCTTATTCAGTAGAGCATTTAGTGCTCTTCCCAATCCCAGACGTTCACATTGCATGTTTGTTTGTAATGGATGCAACCGCGAGATACGCTTGTCATAGGCGCCGATACCGTGGGTGCTCCGTCTCTCGGGCACCCACTGAAAACATCGAGCACCCACGTGTGACAGCTTACAGTCCCGGCTAAATTTACATTCATTTAAAATCAAACATCGCAATTTATGTTAAATTCAACATCTCTCATAATGTGATTGGATATGTTGCTGTCAACTCCCTACTTCATATAGGCTACTAACCACCAATGAGAGCGTCTCTCGTATGAAAATTCCTGACACTTCCCACCTGAAGAATTAACGCAAGGCTTTGTCGGGTCTTCAGCCCCGAATGTTTAAAATGTATATAGCCCTGAATATCATTTTAAAAGTAGTCTGACAAAGCTTATTGTTTTGTGACACAGCTAAACACTGGTGCCTCATAGAACGTTTATAACATAGCCTAGGTGGTCGCAACTCACATAACAGACAGCTTCATGTGCTGGGGAGAGCGCGCGCGCACTGTGCTTTATGATTGTTGCCTTCTGATGGTATCTTGCTAATTCACTGAACTGCATTAGGTGACACAAATGGTATTGCCTTTATCTTATAACTCCTTGTCTGAGCGATTACCAGGCCTATGGTTTTTAAAAGTCAGATGTTCCCTGACAAAGACATTCGAAAATTAAGAATGTTTATTGACTTGAAAAATACACTAATTTTTGCAAACTCCCTTCATTCAACCCTTGAAGACATTGCGGTCTGGTGCGCTATGTAGATCGTTTCTCGTACCATTTAATTTCTCTGAATTTAGGTCTACTAGGCCTACAATAACGTCATCACCAAATACATCTTTTATTTTTAGTTGATCAACCACAAAGAGTAGCATAGGTACAGTGCATGACGACTGTAGCAGCCCAACGTAACCAGTTGTTGTAGATGAGAGGCAACCCCTTGTTTCAGATAGCCTGGACAACATGTTACCTGGGTGTTGCCTACATTATTAATTAATGGTAGCCTACAATAGTTAATTGATTCGCGTAAAATATTAGTTGGCTCAAAGAGTAGGGAATCAGGATGGAGAGAGTCACGCGTGTGTTGCTTTTGCGGGATCGAATCCAGTTTAATGCTAGTTTTCAAAACATATATTTTTTACATGTCTTTTGTCCGAGTGGCTGTAATGTAGCCGAGCGCTCATGGCGTATGAAAAGCGACTTCAAACCGCCTAAAACAACTTGTTTGTGAATGTCTGATAACTGCTGCAGCGCATGCACGCGCAAGGAAACCAGTAGGTGGAGAAACCAGAAGGCACACAACACCGGAACAATTTTGAGGCTATTTCGCATAGGCTACTCAATGGTGCTATTTCACACGCATTATAGCGACCCCCACTCACCGGAGTTAGTGGAAGGTGTTAATAGACGATTGGCGTAGCCTACAGTGGACTAGGGCTGTCAAAATTGCTCAAAAATGACGTTTGAATATCCCCTCTAAAATAAACACATGTATTCGAATATATTGGAATATCTAGGCTATATTATTTGCGCATTATGTCAGTGATGCGCATCATGTCATCTGTTTTTAACTTTTTGTATGGTTATTGCTTGACGGGGGATCCCAAGCAGCTTTCAGCCATAAGGCATTTCCTAATTCACCTGACACTGATATTCAAAATGTTGAAACTATTTCGGCATAGCCTATAAGCAGTTTAATTAATGTAATGTTAGTTGTAAACAAACGGGCTACTTGGTGAGGCTTGGCCTCACAGATGCGCCCGTGCCTTAAATGGCAATACAAATCTTCACGATAGGCCAATTAACTGACCGCCCGATTCACGTTGGCTGGGGGGCAGAGGGGGCCATCAGACATTTGTTCCCAAGGGTCTATGAATTGTTAACCCGGCCTTGCCCCCAACGAACGCAACTTTCCACCTCTGAGATAGCTGAAAAGAAGTCTAGAGGACTCCTAACTCACTAGACCTACTTACTGTAGGCTGCGCAAACCACAAGCCTGCATTCGAGGCAGGCCTTCTGTTGAAGAATTTTATATAAATCCTGCGCTAACAGTAATCCTCCTACCCCCGCTACCACAGCTGTGGATAGTGTGGCATGCTCACGCTTTATGTCTCCTTCTTGCAAACTAGGCCTATAGCCCAACCATTTACGTCTTCAAAAAATAACAACTTGCCAGATATGCCTTCATAAATTTGGGCTTCATTCAGCATTTTGTTCTTCCACTGCCTGCTGCATCCTTTCTGTTTGTATTGTTTAGAAAATGTTTGACGTCTTGAGTTAATGCATTAAACATTGTTTGCTGGTAACCAGCCACAAATAGCCTACAGATTCTTGCGTGCGTTCTCTCCAAAATGTGCCCGTTCTATAGGCTATCCAAGTGCATAATTCTGCGGCATAAAGCAGATGTATTTGTGTATTGTACAGAAAAATAAAAATAACCTGTCAAGCAGTCAATTGACTACATTGCAGTCAATAAGTAGTGCAAATTATGAAACCAAAACGTGGGTCATAGTTGTCTAAGCCTCTGATGTGAGGCCAAACCCATGAACAAAGACGCATTGATATCTGCAATAGTTTTTTTTTTTGGTGAAACAAGCTCACAGCCGAACAAGTCATACTGAAGGGAGAGGCAACTGGCATGTGATCTCCCCACGGGCCAATGGATGTACAAGTTTTCTCCTGTGCCTACGATATTTAATCCAGTGTTTTGTCAAGTTGCAAAATGCTATTCGTTTTAACGAATTTTTATGATAGTATGAAGTACTTTTTGTATAGGGTACTATCTTAATTGCTTTATACTCAATACTTGACCAATGGCTATTGCATCTGTCTATTGAAAGTGAGAATGTGGCATGTGATATATTGTGTAGGCTTCATAAAATAAAATAAACAGATTGCTAATGGCCTACAAGCTGATCTGGGGGGCGTTTCCCGTACAACTACGGAGGTTAGCTTTTTACTAACAGGATGCATCGTTCAACTAACCAACATGTAAGTTACGACTGTTTCCCAAAACTGTCGTACTTACATAGTACTGTAAGTTTGGACCATGATAGTTTCCAAACTTCAGTAGTCTGGACTAAGGTGGTTAATGACGTTTAGTAGCACGTGACCGGGCACCTGCACATACTTCTGTGGTGCATTGCGTTAAGGCCGGCAGATGACAGCCGCCGTTGCACAGCAGTTACCAGTCCCCTGTCCAAGAGTTCGAATCTGGGTTAAGACGTTGACAACAATATTGACATCGTTGTTTACCTAAGTTTATCTTTTGTGCAGATCATATTATCAAAATCAGAATCAGCCTTCTTGGCTTGGTTTGCGTAAACTAACAAGGACCCCCCCCCCCCCCTCCATGAAAATCAAAGGCTACATATTCTCAGCTGACTCGTCAAAAAGTGCGCACCACCTTATTATTATCTGCAAGTGTGTGACTTTTACTTACGTGCACACGGCTGCAAATTGACTTTTAATTTATGTATTTTCTGCCTTGGGCATTTTAAAATATGGATGTATGGTGGTTAGAAGTGTAAATATCAATTAGAAACCTAAATATATTTATAATTATTAATTTGCAAACAAATAACTGGCGTCAGTGACGTCTTTGACATGAAGATCCCTGGAACTATGCTTTTAGCATTCTACCACAGGTCGAGAGGTGTAGTTGTAACTACACAACTTTACGATAGTGGTTGCGAACGTTCGTTGCTACTATGGTTTTGGGAAACACTAATGTAGTGGAACGATGCATTGGACTATGTAAGTTCCAAATATGAATGTAATTCTGCGGCATAAAGCAGATGTATTTGTTTATTGTACAGAAAAATAAAAATGACATGTCAAGCAGTCAATTGACTACATTGCAGTCAAGAAGTAGGGCAAATTCATTTACGAAACCAAAACGTGGGTCATAGTTGTCTAAGCCTCTATTGCGTAGCCTGTTAAAAACGTCGCCAGATAGTATTAAATCGGCAACAACATTGTTTTCTGCAGAAGCCTACCCATGGCTACAGATTAATTCTGAACAGTTATTTCTCTACTGGCTCAATTATCACACCACTGTTTTGATTTGCGTAGTTGCGTTAACCCCAACACTGACAATAATGTAGACAGCACATTTCGATTTTCGATTTTCAAGCCTTAAGCCATACCCAAGTAGCCTAAATCGTGGTAATGTTTAATTATGCATGATTTATTTTGTTATTGAATTCGTAGGCTGGGATTACTCTCGGCAACAATTATGTAAGGGATGGCAGGCAGAGCGATGTACAGTGGCAGAGCGACGCACAGTGGCTGAAAGTGGTACTAAAGCTTCACGCAGCTTCACGCCGCGTAATGCGCGAATGAAGTGGTCATTTGAAAGCGATGCCCACTGTATGTCCGCTACAGGCGGATCTAAAGGCTTTTATGCGGATCCGGCCCAAAGGAAATAGTTTTCTGAGATCCTAGGCAAGCATCTAGATGGGCTAGATGTAGAGTTCCTGAGAAAGTCTCGTGTATTAAGCATCTAGATGGGCTAGTTGCTGAGACAGAGTCTCGTGTATTAAGCATCTAGATGGGCTAGTTGTTGAGACAGTGTCTCGTGTATTAAGCATCTAGATGGGCTAGATGTAGAGTTGCTGAGACAGTGTCTCATGTATTAGTTAACTGTAGGACACATGCAGAGGCTAGATGAACGGCACAGACCAGCCATACAAACAACATTCAGTATGCAGCGTACAACAGGAGCAGACCAGCCATATAAACACCATTCAGTATGCAGCGTAGCGTACAACAGGAGCAGACCAGCCATACAAACAACATTCAGTATGCAGCGTAGCCTACAACAGGAGCAGCTGGACGCTGAACACATAAATCAAGCCGACTATCTGAATGTCACAAGCCTGCACTTTGCCCAAATCAGGCAATAGTGATGTATCACCTGTTCAGCAATAGTGATGTACAGTGGGTCCCAGTTAAAAATTGACACTTCATTCACGATCATGGTGAATGGTGAAATGTAAGTACAACTGCAGCCGCTTGGGGGCAGCATAGTCCGCTGTGGAGTTCCACGGTCGAACCAGACGGCGCATTCGACAGCAAGGGCTGTGATTGGCCGAGTTTTCAGTGCGTTTCTCTGTGTTTTTAGCAGCCCCTGCAACATGCTAGTCCACTGTAGCCTAAGCCTTGTACATAATGTTAAACATAGTTTTGGATTCAGTGGCAAGATTTCTTGATTGTACAGTGTCTGTCTCTCAGTAATGTTTTAAAATGAGAGCTTCGTCAGCTGGCAGTAGGCTACTTTGTCGGTAGTCATGAGAAGTTCGCTTGCTAACAGAACATAAATATGCTGCCCAGAAACCTTGTGAATAGTTCTGATTTTTTTTTACTACACTAACGAGGTTGAAATATAGACTTTGCCTACAGCATCTCCTTAACAGTAATGTTAACAAAATGACAGCATTCATATGACAAAGAAAAACGAATTCGGTCACTCAAGACTGTGCCACAGCAACCAGTGTAGGCTACAGTCCTACCCAATAGGCCTACTCGAAGCAGATAGCGTTGTCTGACGGTCGAGTGGGTTAATGCACGTATTTCCAGAACAGGTCTGCAACTTTCAGGTAGTTCTGAGTTCGAATCTAGGCAGGAGCAGAGACATATAAAGGCCTATTGTTATCATTTTTTGCAAGGTGTTGCTCCTGGCAATACTTGTTTATAAGGCGTTTGGTGATTAATTGATAGCTGTTTTTGGGACACGTTAAACGTTCTTTATAATGAGCGCATCCGGGGAGTAAAACGACTGTTACGCGCTGTTACAACTGTAGGCTACAATGATTGCAATACAAAAATATGCGTGTGTTAGTTTAGTTAGTTTTGCACTTTTGCCTCGTGTGTTTTCAGGTTTTAGGGCTTTTTTGGCAAGATTGACCTTGGTTAGACTCTGCATATGTTATTTCTCCGTATGGAAAATAAAGTCAATTTTCGACACACGTCTGTTATTAGTTCAATAACAAGTGTTGCTTGTTAAAACATGTGACTAGTGAAACTCATGATTTTAGAAATATTTAGCCAAAGCCAAAAAGTGTTAGAGAGAAGGAGAGACGCCGGTGCAGCTCAGATGTCTTCTTAATTTTCTTTATTCTTTAGTAAAATGTGCAGAACATTATTAAACTTTGACTAACGTTTCGATGTTCGTTAGTCAAAGTTTAATAATGTTCTGCACCTTTTACTGAAGAATAAAGAAAATTAAGAAGACATCTGAGCTGCACCGGCGTCTCTTCTCCTCTCTAAAATATCTGTCCTGGCCTGGTTGCAACGGATTGTGGCCAAACGACAGAAGCACGGAGAACCCTCCTTTGTCTACCAAAAAGTGTTACTTTGTGCCCCGCGCTCCCCCACTGCTTGTGAAAGAAGGGGATGGGGGAGGGGGGCTTAACGTGAAAAAGCTTAATGTCACAAAATGGCAACGAGTCGTTTTAGGCTACAGGCCTTCATAATGGTAGGCTACAGGAAGTGGGGGGAGGGTATGGGATGACCAGAGCCGTCATCTATCGTCTTTCCAGGCACACAGCTCGTTATATAGCCTATCGACTGCCTTAACAGATAGGCTTTGCTCTTGGGTTTGGCCTTACAGCGAACTCAATGCTCTTGTTGCTTGCAGTTTGTTAAATAAAGCGATGCAGATTACATTATTTATTTCTGATTAATTGCGTTTTTTGATGTATTTTGCAACATTTGCTTGTTAGGCTGGGCTACTGTCAATGTCCTGTACAGGTCAATGTTCAACAATTGCTGGTGTAGGCCTAGGCTATTAATCAATTAGGGACTGTTCGTTATTTATTTAATTAAGGGGCTACCGGAGGAGTTTTGGGAGCGTTAGTCAAAAAAGACGTGACCCTCCCTCGCCAGCAAGAATTTTTTCTATGACCCTCCAAAGTGATTGAGAAAAAACGCATGACCCTCCCCAGTCCCAACAATTTATTGATGCCTTAGGCTACTGGGTCAATTTGGGAGCTTGCATGTTACGACTCCTTCCTTGAAATGCCTTGAAAAGGCTGTCGTTTGCACAATTTCACAAATAATCACCAGGACCGAAACAAACCTGTCAACTTTTCCCGGGTTTATCGCGTATTTTAACTTTTTCCTCGCTGTCTTAGGAGGAGCTGCAGGGCCTTCGTAAGGGGATGCGAGGCCCTGTGCGAACTTGACAGATGCAAGGCCCTTTTCACTTACGTGCATGAAATCATGCGATAGCTTACTTTACACATAGCCAAGGCTACCGTTGGTGTATTTTAATAGTAGCCTAGTCTAATAAGCTACACCAGCTTGCCTTTAAGAGGGGAAATTCAATTGTATAGCCTATAACATTAGCTGAGTCACATATTTGGCCATATGGTGTTTATCATAGGCTACATCACGAAACCAAATAGTGTAACAAAGGCAAACACTTTAACAGGGGGAATTAATTGGGCATGAATCATTGTGCTGAACGGTATTTGTCAATGAGCAGAAACACAAACGACATTCAAACTATTGATAAGATGTACTGGTCTGTATGTATAGGCTAACATTGGACAAATAAATGACACTGACTCGCCATATCCTGACTCAGGAAAAAAAACATTTTCTTGCTTTGCCGCAAACTCAGCAATGAAATCTTAGGCCAGTTTGCAGGTAGCCTAACGTCTTTTTCATAGAAGGGAGACATGGAGGTGCGCAAATAGTTTTTAATAGCCTGTTCAACTTCGAAAAGCTTCGTTCACCCGATGCCAGTCACTGATCGCAATTTCAAAGTTCGGAAAGCTTCATCTTTTTAAGTTTTAAGTGCAGTGGCCCCTATCTGCCCCCTTTGGAATTATATCTCGAGCCTATTATAAGGTCCAGTGCATTATGTCCTGGGATTCGGATGTGCTCAAAAAGAAAAGAAAAAACACTTTTTTATAGATGGTTATGAGGAGCAATGTGAGAGAGAAATTTGATGATCATTGATCGTTGTTTTGGGAGGTTAAGCCTTTTCCATAGGCGTCAGTGAAGGAGATTGAAGAATGACCATTTTTTTTATACGAAAATATTTCTTAACTACAAAAACTCAGTGTCATTCAGACTCAACCCTCTTGTTGTTTTATTATCTTTTTCGTTGTCGTTTGAACGTTGGCAAGCAGGCATGTTGCGGTTGCAATTTAAGTGAAATTTCTACAGTAGGCCTACAACATGCTGTTAGGCTGGGCTACTGTCAATGTACTTGTACAGGTAAATGTTCAACAATTGCTGGTGTACAGGTTATATAATCAATTAGCTAAATAATTTGTCCAGCTGTTTAAACATTTTTTCGTGCTACATTCAAACGCAAAAGGTGCTTTGATATATTTTTCGTTTGAACGTCGGCAAGCAGGCATGCTTTGGTTGCAATGAATGAGGATAATTGCTTGTTTTTGCATTATTTTGAATATGACTCGCTCCAGTCTCAACAGCACGTACTTTTTCCACAAGCTAAGTTCTAACACACATAGGCCTATCCCCTCTCGCTTTCTCTCTCTCCATCCCTGCACACGGTGCTTTCTTAAAGGAGCTGCACCATTTTACAACAATTGCATCTACATTTTCATATTAGAATGTTTTGTCAAGTGTAAGCTTAAACTACCGTGATCAATTTAAGTTCCCGTGCCCCCGCTGCGTCATGGAAGCAGTAAGTCAGTCGCATCAAAAATAGTAGTGGCACCCAAGTGACACCTTGTGGTTGTTTGTGTCAACTGCAGTTTGTGCCATTTCTGCTGAGAAAATGGGGTGCGTGATTCATGAAGGAACCCGTCCAAACTTAACGGGGACCCACTGTATCACCTGTGCAGCAATAGTGATGTATCACCTGTTCAGTGTGTCCCGTCGGCTGCGTCAACCACGCCCACTCCAGTCCTGCTCTGCTTCACCCTCAAGACGTACTATTTGTTATAAGACGCAATTAACACTGACCTTGTTCCGTGCCCTGACTTCAACTTTTTGGACCTGTGTTCTCTATCGTCTCGAGATCATCTCTCCACTCCGTTACATATTCCATATGTACGGGGAATGAACCCCCACCTGCTAAGGACCGTGGATAGGCTTTAAGACACACCGGCTCACCCGGACACTCCCAACCTGAACCTGTGCTGGCGTGTAATCACTGATTGTTTGATCTCTGTGATCACTGTTGCGACCGTGTGGTAGTGAACAGGTGAAACTTTCTTGTGTGAGTTGTCTACAGCTAAGAATCCACTTATTGGTAAGGTTGGGCGTCTGTCTACGGACAGCCTCCCTGGATTGTGGATGCCGTCCAGGAGGCCTACACTCTTTCAGGCGCACCTGCTCCCTCCAGGGTTCGGGTGCACTCGACACGTGGCATATGGCTGCTTCCTGGGCCTTGTGGCGGGGAGCCTCTCTCCACCATCTGCACGGCGGCCACTTGGTCTTCTACCGTCTGAATGTGGCAGCCAGCCCCTCCTTTGCCGAGGGTGTGCTAGGCATGGCTCCGCAGTAAAGTTGGGAGCCCCCCTTTCCCTTGGTTGGCTTTGCGTCTTGCGGGCCAACCTGGGTGGCCCATTGTCACAATTCTGGCCCTTGCGCCTGGCGGGGCCCTGTTCTGTGTTCAGGGTTGGGTCTTGCGTCTTGCAGACCCACCCGGGCTACCCATCTGCCCTCAGGCTTGGCCTTGCGTCTTGCTGAGCATCGTCCCGAGCGGCATGTAAATAGTGTACTTTTCAATTTCACTTTAATTTCACTTATAGAGCACCAAAACATTACACATGGAGCTTACAGAGTGTTAGGCGATCTGTAACATTTGTATAGTTCGTTGGTGGCACACGGACGAACTAAACATTGTGGCACATGGTGCTAGGGTGCAATATCTCCTCGCGGGGTGTCTTAAAGAGTTACCCCGTACATATGGAATATGTAACGGAGTGGAGAGATGGTCTCGAGATGATAGAGAGCATTGGGTTACGTTGTAACCCTGGTTCTCTGAGTGAAGAGACCATCTCTCCAGTCATCAGGCCGCTCGGAGACCCGTTCCGATCAAACTATCAGTGATTACACGCCAACACAGGTGGTTTATAGGTTCGGGTTGGGCGTGTCCGGGCGAGCCGGTGTGTCTTAAAGCCTATCCACGGTCCTTAGTAGGTGGGGGTTCATTCCCTGTACATATGGAATATGTAACGTAGTGGAGAGATGGTCTCTTCACCAGGGCTTGAAAACGAAATTATTTTTCAAACGTTCCGTTCCGAACGGTTCAGGTAGGCCTATGTTTAACGTTTTCGTTCTTGCATGCGTTCCGCCACAAACATATCGGTCCTGAACCGGTTCGGAACGCAAAATATCGTTCGTTCTTAAAGTTCCGGCAGTGTTTGGCGGGCCTATCAAGTCTATTTTTGTGGACTTTACCTTAGATGAGACGTAGGGGAGAGCCGGGAAGAATGAAACAATCCAGTTTTCTCCGAGTGTGATGATGATAGACAGACGTCCTTCGGTCAAAACATAGAGCATGTTAACCTTCTATCAGCCAAATATCTTCCTGCTATGTCATTTTATCACGGAGTTACTGGCGATAAACGAGTTTTGATGCGCAAAAGTAAACTTCATTAGTGGTTACATTTTTTCGATTATCAATGAGTGTTTTTCATTTAAAGGTTTGACTTAATGCTTATTCAGTAGACCATTTAGTGTTCTCCACAATCCCAGACTTTCATATCGCATGCTTGTTTACATGGAAAGCAAATCAAGCTGTAGTGACATGTCTGTGTCGGGACGATTGAAACACGTGTTTCAATCGTCCCGACCAGGCTGTAACTCCATGTATTTTAATTAAATGCACAAATAGGTGTGTTTAAACAATTATTTATGGAGGTAAGACATAGAAAAACAGTTTTAGGAAGATGAAAATACATTTGGGCCCACCAGATAGGGGGTTGAGTTTCCCCATGTTATCCTATGGAGACTGACGGCCGGTGGGTCGTTAAGCCTACTTATTTGGATGTGCATTGGCCTAACCCACCTAAAAACCTAGTGAAACGACATTTTCAACAATATAAACATGATATAAATGGGAAAGCTTACCGTTCTAGCTATAAACATGGCAGAATCATCCACAGGGCATGATATTTCAAAAACCGCTTCATACACGCTTCATGATGATGGCAATGAGTTGTTAACAGACATGCACAAAGACGTATAGCCCTGCAACAATATATCTAAAATAAAAACGTCCCCTTATGTTGTTTCAACTGTCCCGACCAGGAGGGACGAATGAAACATTACGCACATCCCACTTTTGTTGTAATAATTCCTGAACGGTTTTGTTCAAAGCTGAAAATGCATCTGTATTTGACAGAGGACAGATGTAGGTTACTAGTGACCAAATATTAGCTTTCAGTGTGGTACGATCGCTATGTAAATTACGTTTAATTAAAAAGTGTTTCAACTGTCCCGGCTCTCCCCTACTCATTATTTCCCCTTGATTTAGCCTACCGTAGCTATGCCCAAAAATAATAAATTACAGGCAGCATCCAAAAACATTCAGATGGGCTATCCATCCCATAGCCAGACTTACTGTAGGCCTAACCTATGCCTATAAATAATTTCTTATCAAAAATATTTCTGGATACGTGCTAAACTCCTTACCTGATTGTAGCCTAAGTTTTATCCATATGGAGATCTTCAAAGGCTTGCGCTATAATTCCAACCCTGTTTATAAACGAACCTGTCTGTTGCTGACAAGGCCTATCTCATATTTCCCGTTTAACTCTTCTACATAGAATAGGCTACAATTGCGCAAACATTTCAAATCCCGACTTTAAAACAACAAGGCGTGGACAGGCAAAATAGGCTATTACGCATAGGCTACAAACAATTTCCAAATCAGTTTCAGTAGCCTACGCTACGAGCTGGCCTAAGATCCGAAGTGGCAGACGGATAGGTTACATTACAACAGCAAGACAAAATATACACATTTGGACCAAAGGTCCATTTATTCATTTTTTTTTTTTTTTCAAACTGCAGAAATCGAATTATTAGGCTGTTCGCCTACAGTAGTTGGCTACATAGCGGCTTGTTAGCTCACATTAACAGTGTAGATGCGGGCTTGTTTTTCGCACAACCGGAAATAGTCTCTCTGACAGGATATGCTTTTGTGAAATTTTATAAAATATATAGAGAACAAAAAAAACGTTATTAACCGGTTTTGTGGATTTCAGAATAACGTTTCTGTTCCGGAACAGTTGAAGATCATTTTGTTTTCGTTTCCGTTTCTGCTCCTCGTAAAATTCCGTTCGTTTTCGGTTTTCGTTTTCGTTCCTTGAACCGGTTCGGAGCCCTGCTCTTCACTCAGAGAACCAGGGTTACAACATAACACAACGATTTTGGATTGTTTTGCCTAGACCTTTTAAACCGCGTAGCCTATGACCTGATTGTGTACCTGGATTTTGCCACTAGATTTGCCCCTTTATTATAATCTATAAAAATATTTTCGCCGCATCTGAGTCTCACTCGTGTTTCATCACAAGTGATGATTTTTTTGTCTAAACGGGACTGTTTTATACAGCTGTCTTGGTCCTTTTCCTATCAGTGGAGAGATTTAATGCTCATAAACAAAAACCTCACACAGGTGTGATGTGTGTGTTTGTGCACAAACACAGTTCAGCTGTGCAGGGGGGCTTCACCAATTAAGACATTATTATCCTTATCTTATTTCAAAATGGAGGAAGAACAATATTACAGTTGCTTAAATATGTTTCACAGTTGTATTTTCATTTGTATAATTGTACAGATAGTAAATGACTAACCATATTTCTGTTAGCTGTTATAAGTAAAAGGGGGTTGAAGACACATTATAGCAGCGTAACACACTGCCTGCTCTTTTCATGTCTGTGTTAGCTGTTGTAAGTAAGAGGGGGTTAAAGACACATAGCAGCGTAACACACTGCCTGCTCTTGAGGGGGTTAAAGACACATTATAGCAGCGTAACACACTGCCTGCTCTTGAGGGGGTTAAAGACACATTATAGCAGCGTAACACACTGCCTGCTCTTGAGGGGGTTAAAGACACATTATAGCAGCGTAACAGACTGCCTGCTCTTGAGGGGGTTAAAGACACTGCCTGCTCTTTTCATGTCTGTCTGCTTCTCTTATTTCCTTATTGGAAATGTAACAAAGCCATAAAGGAAATGTCACCCATACACCAACCATGGCTTTTTATTGACACCTGAATGTACCCAACAGTTCTTTGTTCTCCTCATAGTCTTCACTGTTCTCAGGTTATTTTTCAAGTGCCAACATCCGTAATCTCTTCCATTCAATTAAGGTTGCATTGTCTGTGTTTTGCCTGTGTGAATGCATGCTCGAGAAAGGCATCCTAGTACTATTATGTGGATCTAGGACATTCTTTTTGACCACTGACATAGATACGCATAGAAAATGGAGAAAACAAAATAGCTTAAAAGCATGAAAGGGTGGAATGTAATATAGCTGTTTTTCAGGTGGATAGTGTTTGTAGAGGGGCCACTTAAAAGGACCATCATGTTGGGTGAGACGAGCACTGCCTCTGAAAGAGAGAACATCAACTAACTTGTGCATTTCACTCTGAGGTAAGATGGGAAATCTACAGAGATGTTTACTGGAACCATGCTGAATTATGAGTTAACATTTAATTAACTTAAATTCGCCACCATATAATTTATTCACCAGGAGCATATCAGATGAACAGTAAGTGATACAGATTCAGCTTTGGGTTTGAAAATCATCAGCACGACATTATATTATAAGGCTACCTTCTTCAAAGAACATACTGGACGTGCCTGCTTTATTTCTTTGTTCATTTAGAGCTGTAGGTTAACAACTTTTAGACATATACATTTTCATTCATGATCATCTTAGCAAAAACAATGCATGTTTCAGTTTGTCTCTCTGTGATTTTGCTTCAAATATGTGGTTAAGTACAGACAGAGTTGGAGAATCAGTTTCCTCATGACGACTTGTGGAGCTCTACTGGTGCTGCTGTGCTGTTGTTTGGTGCAGCTCAGAGGAGAGACAATCAGTGACACAGACACAGCCTCCACCCAGCAAAGCTGCCAGCCGGACATCCACACTGTGCTGAGAGAGATGAGCGCTGTGGTGGTGGAGCAGAGAGTGGAGCTCAGATACACTAAGACACAAGTGGAGGCCATGGAGACCAGACTGAGAGCCAGTGAGAAGACAGTGGAGGAGCAGAGAGTGGAGCTCAGACAGACTGAAGCCAGACTGAGAGACAGTGATAATAAAGCAGAGACTATGGAGACCAGAATGAGAGACAGTGAGAAGATAGTGGAGGAGCAGAGAGTCGTTATTAAGGAGCTGAAGGAGAAACAGGAGGAGCAAGCAGCAGCTGTGAGAGCTGTAGGAGGCAGAGTGAACCTCACGGGGAGCCAGGTGGAGGAGCTGAGGAGGGAGAGAGAGGAGAGGAGGGTGGCCTTCTCTGCCTCACTAGTGGCTTCAGAATCTGAAACCTTTGGACCCTTTAAAGATGCAACCCCCTTGGTCTTCAAAAATCCATTCATCAACATTGGAAGTGCTTACAACCCAAACACAGGTACATAACAGAGAAGAATGGGTGGGAATTTTGACACGATTTGTGTTTGAAACATGGTATTGTTTTCTGACATCTACATGTATTATCTACATCTCAAACTATCTTGACCACCCTGTGAATTATCACAGTTTGGAGACTTGCAACAAAATGCAGTTCTACTACTGTGCATAATGGCTGTTACAATTCCCTAAATCTCTTAAATTCATTTTTTGTTGCTGTTTCAGGAGTGTTCACAGCCCCAGTCAGAGGGGTCTACCACTTTGTCTTTTTCATCTTTGGGAATGGTCACGCAAGTACCGCTACCGGGGTGTCCCTCTATAAAAATGCCCAACACGCAGTCACCGCCTACTCTAAACAGGCCAGTATGTATGTGAAGCCCTCCAATGGGGCTTCTCTGCTGCTGGAGGTGGGGGACGTGGTCTACCTGAAGCTGTGGCCCAACAGCTGGGTCAGAGACAACGGCAACTTCCACACCACCTTCTCTGGCCACCTGCTCTTTCCTATGTGATTAGAACAGACACAAGGCTTCAAACACAAAGATCCAGTAGCCTGTTTACATGGACTGTTTTTCTGCCATTCCGATTAAACTTCATGACTGAAAATGTTGTGTCATCTGTTTCTCTCAAGCGCTTTTGAATCTTGGATGATTATAAAATGTAAATAAAGACATGGGGTGCCAGTTTGGCCGCATATTATGGGGTGCCAGTTTGGCTGCATATTACGGGGTGCCAGTTTGGCCGCATATTATGGGGTGGCAGTTTAGCCGCATATTATGGGGTGCCAGTTTGGCCGCATATTATGCCGCCGGTGCATGTGCACTGTGGTCAGAGCGAGTCAGACGCACAAAGAGGACGGAGTCAGGCAAGTTCATTAATAAACTATTTGGTTAAAGCCGACCAATAGCAGTGTTGAGCAATACCTTTAAATGGAATTTGGATATTACAGTAGCATTAGGCATCATAGTATTGTTGAGCATACGATCTGAATACTTTTTCAAATGTTGCATTTTTCTGCTCTTCCAAGCAATTCAACTCACAAATTCATGGCTGTAGCTTTTCAGACCCGTTTTAAATAAAGTAGAGCTCAGACACACCAAGACACAAATGGAGGAACAAATGAAGGAACTGAAGAAAGAAAATGGAGGAAAGAGATGCCCATTTATCCATTCCATGTCATGTTTAAATGTATTCTGATGTCTGTATGCTACTGAGACCTTAAATTTCCCCTTGGGGATCAATAAAGTATCTATCTATCTATCTATTTATCAGTCTGTCTGTCTGTCTGTCTATCTAAACTGGAGGAAAGGAAGGAAACAGGCTTCACTGAGTCGACCAGCAGATGGCAGTAGAGGACCAGAGGAGAGCACTGGTTGGCTGGTTTGGGTTGGAGCCCAAAGCCCATCATCACTGCTCTCAGAGGGCCACTGTTTAGTAAGGGTGGAGATGAACTAGGTTGTGTGTGTGTGCGTTTGTGTGTGTGTGTGTGTGTGTGTATGTATGTATGAGTGTGTGTGTGTGTGTATTGGACTCAGGTGAAGGTTCTCCTAATAAATATGTCATCAGTTAGGAAGCCATTTCCTGATTAAAAATAACAAGAGTTCAATCAGTTCATGAAGCAGAGGACGTGATTTCCTACGACAAGCTAATACACACATGTAAGTGTGTGTATGTATTTCTGTTTGGGCGTGCATGTGTATATGTGTGTGTGTGTGTGTTTGTTTGTGAGAGAGAGTTAGAGTGTGTGTGTGTGTATGTATACTGTGTGTGTGTGTTAGAGTGTGTTTTAATGTTCATGAGACTACAAGCATTCCACCAGCAGGTCACAGGTGAAAAGGTCACCATGTACACCCTAAATAGCCCCAACTCTAATTGATTATCACCACACACACACACACACACACACACCCTGAGTGCTATTTCAGATGTGAGAGCATTGACTTCACAACAGAGTCCACCATCCCCACACTCCTCACCACTGCCTGTTGGGTCTCTCTCTCTCCCCCTCTCTTTCTCTCTCTCCCTCTTTCTCTCTCCCTCTCTCTCCCCCTCTCTCTCTCTCCCTCTCTCTTTCTCTGTCTCTCTCTCTGTTTTTGTGTATTTGTGGGCACCTGTGCACAGAACTTCTAAGAGAGAGAGAGAAAGTGTGTGTGTGTGTGTGTGTGTGTGTGCCTACTGCTCAGCAGGCGCTGACGTTACACTCATTGATCAATCTGGACGGTATCTCTAGAACGAAAACACACACAGACACACACACACACACCCTGAGTACACACACAGGGTTATCAGGGTCATGGGCACACTTTCGCTCCCCCCCCCCCCCCCTCCATCTTTCTCCTTCTCTCCTAAACTAGTCTCTACTTTTCTCCTAAACTATCGAGAGTCTCCTTCTCTCTTAAACTATAGTCTCTACTTTTCTCCTAAACTATCGAGAGTCTCCTTCTCTCTTAAACTAGTCTCTACTTTTCTCCTAAACTATCGAGAGTCTCCTTCTCTCCTAAACTAGTCTCTACTTTTCTCCTAAACTATCGAGAGTCTCCTTCTCTCTTAAACTATCGAGAGTCTCCTTCTCTCCTAAACTAGTCTCTCCTTCTCTCCTAAACTATCGAGTCTCCTCTCCTAAAGTAGTCTCTCCTCTCCTAAACTATCGAGTCTCCTCTCCTAAAGTAGTCTCTCCTTCTCTCCTAAACTATCGAGTCTCCTTCTCTCCTAAAGTAGTCTCTCCTTCTCTCCTAAACTATCAAGTGTCTCCTTCTCTCCTAAACTAGTCTCTCCTTTTCTCCTAAACTATCGAGTGTCTCCTTCTCTCTCCTCCCCCTTCCATCTCAGAGACATTCTTTACAGATGACATCACATATGGCCCAGAGTTCACTCTCTATGGAAATTAATCCATCTTCTGTAGTGTGTGTGTGTGTGTGTGTGTGTGTGTTTCAATGTAAGAAAACACACACACACACACACACAAGATCGAGTGACATTTATTCATTTATTATTTCAGTCAAACTTTATCTCATCCTCAGAAATTCATAGGGGGATCATTTTCAATGTGGCCAATATTATCAGTTTTACAATCAGAAATAAAACAAATTAAATTAGTAATTAACTAGTTTTAAAATGTACATCACAGTCTAAATACTGCAAAATCTCAGTTAATAGCCCAGGCTTTTATTTGCTTCATATATTTGCTTTGCTTTTATTTCAATCGCCAAACTCAACCTGCTTTTATTAGGAAAGACAATTCCTTTCACACAAAACTTTTGCTGTGCAAATGAGAAATTGATTAATTACTAAAACAGTATAAATATTTGCCTATAAATTAGGCTATCCAATGACATCAATTGCAAATTATTCATTTGATCTAGCTCCAAAGGGCCAGGTTATCTACTTTTAAAAGGAAACACTTCATCTGTTATGTCATTCTGACCCAGGAAACACTTCACCTGATATGTCATTCTGACCCAGGAAACTGAAAAGTGCAACTTTACAATTGGGCACAATGTTACGTGTACAACACTTATAACTCAACTAAATAATTATTTACTAAGTCAGGTGATTATGAGTAGAGAAGGAAGGCCTGACCACTTCATAACAGTGAGACGGAACACTCACATAGCTTATTCTACATCAACACTCACTTTAGGTCATATTGACCCTAACATAATAGCTGTTCTTTTATAGCAGATACACTGAAAAGTGTATTCAAAAGTAATTTTGATGGGTCATTTTTAGATGCTAGATGGACAGCCTTGAAGATTCTGTTATGACACACAACATTTACTGTAACTACACACACACACACACACACAAGCACATTACCTCCCAAACAACTTCATTAAATCACGTCTCTACACTACGCACTGTATATGAGTGTGCATCTGTTTTTCATAACCAGCTTGTTTGTCTTAATGCTGCTTCGGAATAAATCTCACAGTGAATGCTGCTACATACTTTGTCTCTAGAAAGAGACATTTTGATTTTGGATGACGAGACTGTGTGTTTGTGTGTTTGAGTGAGTGTTAATAGGTTGATTTATATTTCAGGCCACATCTGGGGATCAGGTTTATGTAACAATCCCTCTCAGTTTGAGCGTCCACAGCCGGTTTGATCTGAGGGAACTGAGTCGGCATATGCACACACACACACACACACACACACACACACACACAATCGTACACATTCCTGGACAGAAAGCTTTAATTAGACAAGCAGTTTGTTTTGTGACTGCAAGACTAAGCAGGTTTCACAGGAAACTAAGTGTCATTATGTTCACTGTGAATGGGTCACACTGTGGCCAAAGACCCGTTTATGGAAAAGAAAATATCCATGTGTGTGCACACATACACACACAGCACACACACACACACACACACACACACAGCACAACACATCCACATGCAAATGCACTGATATACATTACATTACATTACATTTAGCAGACACTTCTTGACCAAAGTGACTTACATATGTCAGCTATATTACAAGGGATCACATTGTCCCCGGAGCAACTTGGGGTTAAGTGCCTTGCTCAAGGGCACAACGGTGGAAGCCGGGAATTGAACCGACAACTTTCAGGCTACTGCACGCTAGCCCAGCTCCTTAACCACTACACTACCACCGCCCTATATACATATACACACACACAGATATAAATATGTACATAAACACTGATATACACACACAAGCAGCAGTGACACACACGCAGATATAAATATGTACATAAACACACATAAATGAACTGACACACACACAACAGATAAACACACACACACACACACACAAACACATACACACACGCAGACACACACACACTAACAGACACAGAGAGAGATAGTAGTGTTTCATGCTAGCAGTGTTGCGGTGTGCCTCACAGTTACACACCAGAACTGAGTTCTGAAAACCCATTACATCTGGACACACACACACACACACAACTACTCTCTCCAAACCATAAACACATTTCACCTGTGTACAGAGAAACAGACAACACACACACTCACAGACACACACACACACACTCACAGACACACACACAAACACACACACACACAAACAGACTAACAATAACTCATTTCTCCAAACCATAAACACATTTCACCTGTGTACAGAGAAATGGACAACACACACACACACACACACACACTCAAACCCACACAGACTAACAATAACTAATTTCTCCAAACCATAAACACATTTCACCTGCGTACAGGCATCTTATTTCCCTAAACCATAAGCACATTTCCCTCATGTGCATAACATGTTGCAGTCTTCCTGATCCTTTGATGTAGAGGACCTCAAACAAACTATAATGAGCAGATGGCAGCTCACTAACCTAGTCAAGACAACACACACACAAACACACACACACTATCACACACACATTTTCTCTCTAATGGTTGCTCAATGCCCAATCATATGGCACTTATCAGGACACACACACACACACACACATACATACATCCTAACCTGAGGCTCAAGCCACACACATGCTCAGTACCCAATCAGACAGCACTGTTTACACACACACACACACACACCTAGTCACTTAGACACACCAGGATGCATCACCCCCCGGTGAGCAGTTGCCAATCATATGAAAGTACTCCGATCATGGAGTTGGGTGCATCAGTGACAATAGATCAATAGATAGGATCCTTTACTTATTATTATCATTATTTAATTAACACAAAGTACAATGCAGCATGAAGGAGAAGTGGAAAAGGTAATGACGTCAGTCTATATCAGCCAATTACAATGATTTAACCATAACTTATAAGCTTTCACACTAACCTCAACGACTGGGAAGCAAGGAAACACACACTGTTGATAGGGCTTATTAGCATGGAGTTCATGGAGTTCATCAGGTGCATCAGTGACAATAGATATATTGCATAGCCTAAGATTAGATAAAGCTGAGGAGGGCGCACCACCAATAAATATAGTATAGTCGGGGGAATCAGAAAAGGGCTTCCGTTTTTTGACTTTTGTGGACATGTTTTGGTGCAAGCGGTCACCCTATTTTTTTAGTTAGAAGACACCCATAGGTAAGATATTAGGGTGGTTGTCAAGGTGAATTTTTTTTTTTGTGACTTGTACAAGCAATTTCAGGCCACTTTTTTGGTTTCCTGCTCAACATTACATGCCAACAATAAATGTTGAATATCTCCACAACCACAAGGACCATATACATGAAAATGTATCAAATGAAAGCTAACACGCATGGGCTGTCTGCAGAAGTGTCGGAATGGAGATTTGTTGTACAGTGTAAGAGACAACAGAACTAGAACATGAATAAAAAAATCTCCGCCTAAAGAGAACCAGATTTCAAAGTGAATATCAGCTTGGAAACATGGTAACTATATCCCAAAACCTCTTTCAATCACTTCATTCTTGCACTGTTGCACTGTTAGACTTACTCATTTGCACCATCACCATGACACTCACTCTCACAGAACATCTTACCTTACTATGCACAGAGAATCACAGGCTCAGTCCCTGCCTTAGTCATTGCAAGCTCATGCTTAATCACCCCTAAGCATACTATGTGGATACTGTTTTAGACTTGATTTAGATTTAGTATAATTTGTATTTTAGTATATTCTTTATCTTCTACTGTCCTTATTGCTTAGTTGTGTTTTTATATTATATACTTTTATTACTTTTTCTGCTGTTAGTGAATGTTGTGTGTGATGTCTGTATGCTACTGAGACCTTGAATTTCCCCTTGGAGAACAATAAAGTATCTGTCTATCTATCTATCTATCTATCTATTTATCAGTACCCCTATCTATGGGAATGAGTCAAGCCAAGTGCAATGCTACACAAGTTATAATTCTTTAACGCCAAGGCGGAAATGTAGAACTGTAGATGGTGGTCGATGGTGCTATTTTACTTCATTAATGTAACAGGTTGTAACACAAATTATATTTAGTTGACATATCACAATAGTTATTAATTCCATCCTCACATAACTGCTGTCTCACTTCTTTAGGGTTAGGGGTTAGTAACTAGTTAGTAGTAATAACTATATAATAGTCGTATGGCAAAGGTATGCTTTTCCCCATCCAAGCAGTGACACTCAGGTAGGCAGCCAACAGAAGGCACCCAGGGACCATGTCCATGTGCTCAGTCTGAGTCCTGGTCAGGGACACAAAAGAAGAGTTTACCGTTTTGATAATGAATACCTTCCCGATACAAAACATGCATGCATCCAAGGGCATACTGTAATATACATCTAATCTACAAAACAGGAAAACCAATATCATGCCAAATAATCTGAAACAATATAGTCTCACTCAGTATAACTCAATAATAATGATGTGAGTACCTGAGTATTCTTGCACCAAGCTGCACAGGCAAACCCACATGCCCCACTACAAAATATTCCACTTTTTCAACATCAACACTGTGTCATGAGCTCTCTCTCTGCCTGGTAACACGTGCTGATTGAAGTCTGATGACCTCCACCTGTTCCTGCTCTGCTCTGCCTCACCCTCGTTACCTACCAGCTGCACTGCATTCACCACTCATCATGCCCTCTATATAAAGCCTTGCTTTTCAGTCCACACTTGTCAGATCGTCTGCAACCAGCACCAGTTACCTGCCTGTTTATTGAAAACGCCTCTGACTCTTTGCCTGTGATCCCGGACCCGCTCGACTACTTCTGTGTTCTCCAGCCCCGGTAATCTTGACCTGCCTTCCGTCCCTCTTCTACGAATACCGCCTAGTCCTTGACTGTACTGCTGCTTCGTTTCAATTGCTGTTGTGTGTGTGTTTCCCCCAGGACTTCCCGGATCATCCAGCTCCTGCCTTCGCTGTTCGGCTACTGGGGGAACACACACACGCAGACTCTTGGAACTCCTGTACCCCCCCCGGAACCCCTGAAACCCCCAACCCTTAAATAAACTTTTGAACGTGACGCAATTGTGGTCCTCGTCCTGTTTGGTGTCTGACAGTACGATCTGACCTAACATGGACCCAGCGCACGGTCGAACCAGCATGGAAACCGACGAACCAGAACCCCCCACTCTTGATGAAGCCATTGCTCTGGCTGTCCGCATCGACCGCAGGATCCAGGCCCGCCGTCATGAGAGAGGGCGCCAGAGTCCATCCACCAGCACACGGAGTGTCCCAGCTGCCCTTCTGTCCGCACCTGCCACACCATCTAGCCAGCCGGACCAGTCTGAACCGATGGAGATCGGCCGCACCTCCCTAACCCCTGCAGAGCGCCAGCGACGCATCACCTCCAACTTGTGCCTGTACTGTGGTGGTGATGGTCATCGAGTCGCCACCTGTCCAGCAAAAGCCGGAGCTCACCAGATGTAGGAGGAATCCGGATGAGCTCAATGAACATTCAGCCCTCCATCAGCCGTAAACCCCTCATCCAAGTCTGTCTTCACCTGTCTGATTCCACCCACACCCTGGCAGCCCTGGTGGACTCTGGCGCAGAAGCAAACATTATTGACACAGGACTTGCTCGTCAGCTGGGCTTGGAAAGCCATCGCTTGTCCACTCCTGTTCCAGCCCGGGCCCTGGACGGTCACGCAATTGGCACAGTTACCAGCATCACAGCCCCCATCTCAATGATGGTGTCAGGAAACCACCGAGAGACCATCCGCTTCCACCTGCTCAGCTCTCCAGGCCAACCCCTAATCCTGGGCTACCCTTGGCTCCGTCTCCACAATCCTCACCTCGATTGGGCCTCCGGAACTGTGAAAGAGTGGGGAAATGCCTGCCACCTGACCTGTTTGCGTGCTGCCTCGCTGCCCCCCGGCTCAGTACCCCCCAGCATTGCCCACGACATTTCTAATGTCCCTGAATGTTACCATGGCCTCCGAGAGGTGTTCAACAAGACCAAAGCCACATCTCTGCCCCCACACCGTCCGTACGACTGTGCCATTGATCTCCTCCCTGGGACTGCTCCACCCAAAGGTCACCTCTACTCACTATCCCCTCCTGAAAGAAAAACTATGGAGGATTACATCAGGGACTCCCTGGCAGCTGGACTCATCCGCCCGTCTTCCTCTCCTGCTGGTGCCGGGTTCTTCTTTGTGGGAAAGAAAGATGGTTCTCTTCGCCCCTGCATTGATTATCGAGGTCTGAATGATGTCACAGTGAAGAACCGGTACCCTCTGCCTTTACTCACCTCTGCTTTTGAATTGCTCCAGGGATCCACTATTTTCACCAAACTGGACCTTAGAAATGCTTACCACCTAGTGCGAGTAAGGGAGGGTGACGAGTGGAAGACAGCATTCAACACCCACACCGGCCATTATGAGTACCTGGTAATGCCATTTGGCCTCACCAACGCCCCAGCGGTATTCCAGGCGCTGGTGAATGATGTGCTGCGGGACATGCTGAATAAATTCGTCTTCGTGTACCTGGACGACATCTTAATTTTCTCCAGAACTCTGTCCGAACACACCCGTCATGTCCAGCTGGTTCTTCGACGGCTCCTGGAGAACTCTCTCTATGTCAAGGCGGAGAAATGCGAGTTCCATGCTCAGACTGTGTCATTCCTGGGATACATCGTCGCTGAAGGCAATATCCAGATGGACCCCGCAAAGGTCTCGGCAGTTACCTCCTGGCCAGTTCCGGGGAATAGGAAGAAGCTGCAGCAATTCCTCGGTTTTGCCAATTTCTACCGGAAATTCATCCGGAACTACAGCTCCGTCGCCGCTCCCCTCACAGCTCTGACCAGCATCAAACACCCCTTTTCCTGGACCCCAGAGGCCAACACAGCCTTTCATACCCTCAAGGCCCGGTTCACCACTGCCCCCATCCTCCAGATGCCGGATTCAGACCGGCAGTTCGTTGTCGAGGTGGATGCCTCAGACGTGGGAGTCGGGGCCATACTCTCTCAACGGGCAGAGGAGGACAACAAGTTGCACCCCTGTGCATTTTTCTCTCGCCGGCTTTCACCTGCAGAGCGCAATTATGATGTTGGAAACCGTGAGCTGTTGGCTGTCAAGCTTGCCCTGGAGGAGTGGCGTCACTGGCTGGAGGGGTCCACAGTTCCGTTCCTGGTCTGGACCGATCACAAAAACCTCGAATACATCCGCAATGCCAAACGTCTTAACCCCAGACAGTCCCGCTGGGCCTTGTTTTTCACCAGATTCAACTTCACCCTGTCATACCGCCCAGGTTCTCGGAACACCAAGCCGGACGCTCTCTCCCGTCAGTTTCATAAGGATGACGCCCCTTCCCAGGAACCTGCATCAATTCTGCCCGATCCCTGCGTCGTAGCTGCCCTGACCTGGGATATCGAGGAGGAAATTCAAGAGGCCCTCCGTGACCATCCCAGTCCCAGTGCATGCCCAGACGGTCGTCTCTTCGTCCCAGATAATTTGAGGTCCCGGGTCATACAGTGGGGACACAACTCCCGCCTTGCCTGCCACCCGGGCTCCGCCCGCACCTGCCATCTCCTTGCCCAGCGCTTTTGGTGGTCGTCTTTGAGAAGGGAGGTCCGAGAATTCGTCCGTGCCTGCCCCACCTGCAATCAGAACAAGTCCTCCACTCGGCCCCCCGCTGGTTTACTCCAGCCCTTGCCTGTGCCCACACGACCCTGGTCCCACGTCTCCTTGGACTTTGTAACTGGCCTCCCACCATCAGGTGGGATGACTGTCATTCTCACTGTGGTTGACCGGTTTAGCAAGATGGCACACTTCATTCCCCTCCCTAAACTGCCATCTGCCAGAGAGACTGCCCAGGCTGTTCTTGATCATGTCTTCCGTCTACACGGGCTGCCCAGGGATGTTGTCTCTGACCGAGGCCCGCAATTTACCTCTACATTCTGGAAGGAGTTCTGCCGTCTTCTAGGGGCCACAGTGAGTCTCACCTCTGGGTTCCACCCCCAGTCCAATGGTCAATCCGAGCGGGCAAACCAGGAGCTGGAGAAGGCGCTGCGGTGCATGGTTTCTCGCAAACCCCAGGCTTGGGCACAACAACTGATGTGGATAGAGTATGCTCACAACTCCCTCACCTGCTCTGCCACTGGTATGTCACCTTTCCAGTGTGTGTATGGCTACCAGCCCCCCCTGTTCCCCAGCCAGGAAGGAGATGTGTCCTGCCCGTCTGCCCTCGCCTATGCCCGCCGTTGCCGTCGTACCTGGTCACAAGCTCGTGCCACGCTACTCAAGTCAGCTGTCAGCTATGCCAGTGGGGCTAACCGCCGAAGATCGCCGGCACCCGCCTACCGTGTTGGCCAGAAGGTGTGGCTGTCAGCCAAGGATCTCCCACTGCGGGTGGAATCGCGTAAACTGGCACCTCGATTCCTCGGCCCGTTCCCTATCCAGAGGGTCATCAGCCCAACCGCAGTCCGGCTCCAGTTGCCAACCTCCATGAGGGTGCACCCTACTTTCCATGTTTCGAAAGTCAAGCCGACGCATGAAAGCCCGCTGGTCCCCGTGCCGCTTCCTCCTCCTCCTCCTCGCCTCGTTGACGGTGGGCTGGTGTACACCGTTCGACGCCTGCTTCGGTCCAGACGGCGAGGTAGGGGCCTCCAGTATCTCGTCGACTGGGAGGGCTATGGACCTGAGGAGAGAACCTGGGTGCCAGCCAGTCGGATTGTGGACCGGACACTCATCGCCGACTTCCACCGTCTGCATCCTGATCAACCTGCAATCCGTAGGGGCCGCCCCAGAGGGGTCCCTAACCGTCCTGCCCGCCCGGCTTCCTGTCATGTGCCTGACCCTGACCCTGTCTCGGTACCTGTCCCGTCTTCTGTCCACGACCCTCCAGCTCCCTCCGAGGATGAGGATGTTCACTCGGACCGCTCGGAGGAATTCTAGCCCTCCACCGGCTCCCCTCCGCCCTCCCGACGTGGTGTCACTCTTGGGGACTTCTGGGGCCGTCCCTTAGGGGGGGGGTTCTGTCATGAGCTCTCTCTCTGCCTGGTAACACGTGCTGATTGAAGTCTGATGACCTCCACCTGTTCCTGCTCTGCTCTGCCTCACCCTCGTTACCTACCAGCTGCACTGCATTCACCACTCATCATGCCCTCTATATAAAGCCTTGCTTTTCAGTCCACACTTGTCAGATCGTCTGCAACCAGCACCAGTTACCTGCCTGTTTATTGAAAACGCCTCTGACTCTTTGCCTGTGATCCCGGACCCGCTCGACTACTTCTGTGTTCTCCAGCCCCGGTAATCTTGACCTGCCTTCCGTCCCTCTTCTACGAATACCGCCTAGTCCTTGACTGTACTGCTGCTTCGTTTCAATTGCTGTTGTGTGTGTGTTTCCCCCAGGACTTCCCGGATCATCCAGCTCCTGCCTTCGCTGTTCGGCTACTGGGGGAACACACACACGCAGACTCTTGGAACTCCTGTACCCCCCCCGGAACCCCTGAAACCCCCAACCCTTAAATAAACTTTTGAACGTGACGCAATTGTGGTCCTCGTCCTGTTTGGTGTCTGACACACTGTCTGCTACTGCACTGACATCCACTTTCCTTGCATCCACATATCGTCAGCTCCAAGCACCAGGCCTGTAAAGGTTCTTTGGTTAAAAGCTGGAGGACAAGAATTCCATCCTTCATGTGCCAACCACGACTGGTTGGTGAGGGCAACTGTGGATGGGTCACACCGTGTAGTCCATTATCCCTTACTTATCACTTATCCCGTACTGACCATTTATAAAGTGCAAGAGGCCACTTTAACATAGGCTTCACTGTAATTTGGAAAATGGACAAGAATATAGAGTGGCCTTTGCCTTTGTGTCAGGGGCCTAGCCAGAGATTATAATTAAAGTGTGCCTGTGAGATTTTAGGTGGCTCAACAGAGTGAAAGTGATGAGAGACATGACAGTTGGGATGCAAATTACATGGAAATATAAATTGTGTCTATTATGCTTTAAAAATGAACGTGATTGTGTAATGACAATCAAAAACTGCAGGTGAAAATATGATAAGGCTATTCGCAAGAATAATTCACTTTCAAAGGCTGCACAATATTCATTTCCGAATTTAAATGAAGATCTAAGTAGAAAAAATAAGCCATAAGCTATTTTAAGGCAGAATTCAGTGCCTATTTTAGAGATGGGTTTTATGTAAGTCAATTCAACACGTGAACTGCTTTGTTTGTTGATTAGTAAAGACTGTGTAACCGATTGGCCCAAGTAAGGTATTAATGTATAAGTATATATACTCTTTTGATCCCATGAGGGAAATTTGGTCTCTGCATTTATCCCAATCCATGAATTAGTGAAACACACTCAGCACACAGTGAAGCACACACTAATCCCGGCGCAGTGAGCTGCCTGCAACAACAGCAGCGCTCGTGGAGCAGTGAGGGGTTGGGTGCCTTGCTCAAGGGCACTTTAGCCGTGCCTACTGGTCGGGGCTCGAACCGGCAACCCTCCGGTTACAGGTACGGAGTGTTAAAGTGGGCCACGGCTGCCCCCAATGTTTGTGAATGTTTGGGAAAATATCCTTTGGACAGACATCAAGAACCTCAATCAGTGAGGGACAGGAACACTTACTTTCACTCTTAATTTCTGCCAACTCTCTTTCAAAAGACAGTAAGCTATTTAACTGACCTGATGGATGTCTTCACCCAGTGAACAAAAACACTTAACCATGCGTGTTTGAGTGTCCATGGGTGTCCAAGGTTAGCAATTCATGTTTGGCTTGTTATGATAAGCTATTATGGTTGTTTTGAAGACACAGCAGTTTTGTTTACACTACAGCAGGTTAGAATGACAAGAACAGACAGTATAGCCATGAAAGCTGAATATATTTTAGATGTGCCAGACGACAATTGGATGTCACAGACACACCCGGGCACATGCTTATGGTTATGGTATTTAGCAGACAAAAGCGACATACAAATAACAACAATACAAAGTTAAATTATTAAACTTAGCATTTGCATGAAGAACATGATATGCCGATTGAAACGCATTCCACTCAGATAGGCGCGGCTCGTCCATTTTGGGCAAGTGGGGCAGAGCCCTACCAAAGATTAGATTCCTCCACTAGAAAAAAATAGATCCATAAAATAGATTTTACATTAATAACATTTTAAAGAGGTTTCCTTTGCTTGCAGAGCTCTCTTTGCTCACCTCCACTGCAATTGCTGTGCAGTAAAGTTACATTTGACGTGGGGCAGCGGAAGTCTCTGCCCAGTAATTCCACAGCGCCACACAATTTTTTCCTATGTAAATTTGTTGGCCAGATATGGAACTGCAGCAAGCGCTTGGCTCTTATGAGGTTCGGGGGGGGGGGGGCAGAAACATTTCTACCTACTTTATTATTAATGTAAGGACTTTAACATATTTGACTGTAACATATATTATTATTATATAATATATAACATTCTGTTAACAGAAATGAATCCACTTCATACGCGTCGGGCCGTATTACAACCTCGACCTTAATTTCTGTTAACAGACCACCATGTACGTGATGTAGGCCTGGGAAGAGTTCTTGGAACAGACAAAGTATGCTGTGGCAATGCCAACAATGTCAAAAAACAGATTTATAGTGTGCTGTGGCAGCAATGTCTCTCACTGGTGTATGTGTGTGTGTGTGGCAGCAATGTTTGTCACTCGTGTATGTGTGTGTGTGTGTCTTTGTGTGTGTGGCAGGGATGTCTCTCACTTGTATGTCTGTGTGTGTGTGTGGCAGTGATGTCTCTCACTCGTGTGCCCTCTGTCCAGATTTATAGCTGGGGAAGGCAGAGGTCATGAGGAAAAACAGCTCGTTCAACAGCATATAGGCCCTTGCTCTCTCAACAGCTAGTGTGTGTGTGTGTGTGTGTGTGTGTGTCTGTGTGTCTTTGTCTGTGTCTTTGTGTGTGTGTTTGTGTGTGTGTGTGTGTGTGTGTGTGTGTGTGTGTGTGTGTGTGTGTGTGTGTGTGTGTTTGTGTATCTCTGTCATGTAACAGGGCATCTGTGAAGGGGTCAGGGAAGCAGTGACCCTCCAAAGCATACACACACCCAGAAACGCACAGTCGCACACACACACTTAGACAGACACAATTTGTCCTGTAATATGCTGTCTAAAGTGCGGTCAGGGAGGCAGTGACCCCTCAACACACACACACACAGAAACACACACACACACACAGAAAAACACACATACACATACACACAGAAACACACACACAGAAACAGGCCGTCAGAGGTGCAGTCAGAGAGGCAGTGACCCCCCAAATCTGAGCCTATTGCCCCCCCCCCCCTGCCAGATACACTCCCCTGGTGTTATACGAGCACTGTGGCGACATACACACTTCCTCCTGTCTGAGCCTAAAACGATCACACACACACACACACCTCCTTGCTGAGCTTAAGACTATCAGAGAGAGAAAGAGAGAGAACACACACACACACACCTTCTCCCGTCTGAGTTTAAAACTATATTATAAACATATAATATATATAACATACCTTAAGACATATAAACATATTATATATATAACATACCTTAAGACATATAAACATATAATATATATAACATACCTTTAGACATATAAAACACCTTGGTCATGTCAAAGACATTCAGAATATTACATATAAACATATAATATATATATATAACATACCTTAAGACATATAAAACATATAATATATATAACATACCTTAAGACATATAAAACACCTTGGTCATGTCAAAGACATTCAGAATATTACATATAAACATATAATATATAACATACCTTACGACATATAAAACATATAATATATATAACATACCTTAAGACATATAAAACATTCAGAATATTATGTGATATGTTGATGGTTATATTATGTTTGTTGGTTTACAGGTATGATAGTACTTATCAAGAGTACAGTATAATTTAAATAATCTGTAGATGTCCCTCAAAATAAAAGTTTTATTCAGTTTATAACTAATAAGCTTATCTCTTAAGTGAGAGTCAAATTAAGTGTGTGTGCGTGTGTGTGTGTGTGTGTAATGGGGAGAGACAGACAGAGATAGAAACCACATGTCAGTCATCAGATTTTAAGGATGATTGTGTTCTAATAGGCAATGAAGTGTTTAACAGACACATAAACGCGCGCACACACACACACACACACTAACATTTAACAGGCCATCCCCTGGAGTCTACCAAGACAGCCTGAGAGAGAGAGAGAGAGAGAGAGAGAATGTACTGAGAGAATGTATGTTGGTTTCGTACTGAGATTTCTTTATTATATGGGTCTTCAGAATGCTGCAGAAAGTTTCATTACAAACCTTCCCAACATTCTGAGGTCCAATCTTCCCAACATTCTGAGGTCCAATCTTCCCTACGTTCTGAGGTCCAATCTTCCCAACATTCTGAGGTCCAATCTTCCCAACGTTCTGAGGTCCAATCTTCCTGCATAATAAGCGCTGAAATAAATGAATGGCCACTGTCAATAGCAATAAATATAGAGACACTCACAATGCAGTTTAACAGACACACACACACACACACAAACACTCTTACAATACCAGTGCAGTTTAACACACACTTACAATACCAATGCACTTTGCTGGGAAGGCAGAGATGGGGGGGGGTCCTGTCAGTTATCTGTTTGTCATGCCTGTCTGCTTTCAGTTGTGCGTAACCGTTTAATAGGTGACCCCTAGGTTTGGTCAGCTTGAGAGAGAGAGAGGACACACACACACACACTCGCACACACACACACATAAAGACTTGTGTCAGTCATCCATTTAGTGTTAAGTAGGTGACCTGGGTGTGGTATGTCCATCAAGCTTTACAAGGAAACTGAATCTGTTCTGTGGTAGAGGGAGAGGGAATTCTCCCCATGCTTCTCATGACACACACACACATAAAGACACACACACATAAAGACACACACACACACACGCACACACACCACACACGCACACACACACACACACACACACACACACACACACAAAGACACACACACACACACACACACAGACACATACACACACACACTGTGTGCGCTGTGGTGTGTGGGTTGTCTTGTCTCTCTGTCTCCCTCTCTAGGTCATCCCGAGTGTGGGCCGATTGCGGGGCGGGGCAGGGCCTATATAAGATGGCAGCGTACTAGGAGGAGGCCTCTCTTTTCGTTCCTCGCTCTCGCCTCTCTCAGAGCTGAACTGCTGGCAGCGTGGCACTGCCTCGCCATTTTCCCTTTGTTTGAATTGTACTTTCGTTAAGTTAGCACTCATGTACACAGGCTGATTGCAAAGCACTTGCCCTTTATTTTAATTTATTTAAGTGGGTAGTGTTTGGTGGCAGGTTACTGCACGTTATTAGAAACAGGCCCAGGGAGTGTAGAAGACTCGAGAAGACTCACAAAACCTTATTGTCTTTTGTTTACAGTCGCGAGTCAGCAGACCATGGTTTTCTTTTGAGTCAAGCAGTCACGGGGTTTGTTTTCTGTTTTGTTACACTTTAGTGTTAACACACCATCTTGTTCTTTTGCTTTCCGTTTAGCTTTATTAGCACTGTAAACAATTATTATTTCTGGTTATTTGTTTATTAAATACCCTTAAACCATCACTTCTCTCTGGCCTTTGTTATGTTATGTTGAGCCATCTCATCAATATGGTCTCGTAACACACACACACACACACACACAACACACAAAGACACACGCACACACACAAAGATACACACTATTATCTACTGAACCAGCGTGTACTGAGTGTTATCTGTTATTGAGTGAAAAAGTGTGTCACTATTATTCACTTCATCCAACATCAGTTAATCCCAGTAGATACACACACACACACACGTTTGGCTGTGTATCCTGTCTGTGATGCAGTGTGAATGTGTGTGTGTATGTGTGTGCGTGTGTATGTGTGTGTGTGTGTGTGTGTGTGTATGTTTAATAGTTATCGGCAGGCTGCCCAGTGGCCGTTTGGGTCAGAACACAGAGTTCAGTCAGCGTCAGCACACAAATAAAACCTACAGTGCACACACACACACACAAACACACACACGCACGGACACACACACGCACACACATACATGTACACACAGCGTGCATGGGTATACACACGTACGTGCACACACACACGCGTGCACACACATAAACACACACATACATGTAAACACAGCACGCATGTGTACACACACACACAAACACACACACGTGCACATGCACACACACACACATATAAGTGTACACATAGCACTCATGCGTGCACACACACACACACACAAATAAAACCTACTATTGCAGGTCATCATAACAATATGCACACACAGCATACATACACACACACACACTCTCAGATAAAACCTACTACATCAGTGCACATACACACACACACACAAATAAAACCTACTGCATCAGTGCACATACACACACTCACACAAATAAAACCTTAAAACCTACTGTTGCAGGTCATCATAACAATATGCACACACAGCATACACACACACACACACACACACACACACAAATAAATCGCATTACTGCGGGTCATCACAACAATACACACACACACACACACAGGCAATCTGCTGATGGTGCAAGGTTCTCACTATGATCCGGAATATGGAACGGTCAGAGAAGCCCGAGTTCAGAGATCAGCGCAGGGGTCAACTTGAGGGTCAAGCGCCCAGAGTCCAGGATCCCAGAGCGGCGAGGGGGAAGCAGTGTGTGTGTGTGTGCGTGCGTGCGTGCGTGTTTGTGTGGGGGGGGTAGCAGCGGCGAAGAGAGTGGAGGGGTCGGTCACCTATTGGGAAACAGTCGTGATGTACGATTCGCCCGGCCCTAGGTAGTCATAAATAAGACAACAGGCCCCTGCACACACAAACACACACACACACACACACACTGATGCACAGCCGCACATACAAACAGTCCAAAAGTAGAAGTAAGCCAGGACAAGAGCGACTATTTATCTTTCAAACACACACTGACTTATGGCTGGAAGTCGTCCTGGAGCTCTTTTGAATGGACAAAGAGAGAGTAGTGTGTATGAGACAGAGAAAGAAAGAGGTGTGTGTGTGTGTGTGTGTGTGAGTGTGTGTATGTGTGTGTGCATGTGTGTGTGTGTCTGTGTGTGTGTGTGTGTGTGTGATGGAAAGAGGAAAGTGGACCCTTCTGCTCAGGAAACCGGTTTAATCTCCCTGATCAGTCCATTACTGCTGACCAGATTCAATTAGACGAACAAATAATTAGCATGAGAGCAGCAGACATAGGGTGTGTGTGTGTGTGTGTGTGTGTGTGTGTGTGTGTGTGTGTGTATCTATGTGTGTGTGAGTGTGTGTGTGTATGTAGAGATTATCTCAGCTTTGTGAGTGAGTGATCTGATTGTGTTCGGTGTGTGTGTGTGTGAGAGATTTGGGTTGTACATTGAGCTTGTCACAGGTTTCTGAAGCAGACACCCAGACCTCACAACGCCACATGTTCGGGGTTAGGAATTCATTTAGACACAGCTTTAAGAGGCACAGGCCATGCTCAGACTGTGTGTTTGTGTGTGTGTGTGTGTGTGTGTCTGTGTGTGTTATTCAAGGGAGTGTTATTCATGGCTCAGACCATCAGAAAACCCTCTCTTCCATATAAACACTCCCCAGGGCAGATCTCTAGCAAGTTCTGTGTGTGTTTGTGTGTGTGAGTGAGTGTGTATTTGTGTGTGTGTGTTTGTGAGTGTGTGTGTGTGTGAGTGAGTGTGTGTGTTTGTGTGTGTGTGTGTTTGTGAGTGAGTGTGTGTGTTTGTGTGTGAGTGTGTGTGTGTGTGTGTTAGTGTGTGTGTGTCTACATGTGTGTGTTTGTATGTGTGAGTGAGTGTGTGTGTGTGTCTACGTGTGTGTGTGTGTGTGTGTGTGTGTGTGTGTGTGTGTGTGTGTGAGTGAGTGTGTGTGTGTGTGTGTGTGAGACACATGCAGACTACCATATTGAGTGTTCAAATGACTAATATTACTTTTGAGTGCAAAGAACTATACTAGAAACTCTTCCAGCCTACTCTATAGTGTGTGTGTGTGTGTGTGTGTGTGTGCGTGCAGCTGCGTAAACACCACCTTGTCTACCCAGAGGGAGTATGACTTCCATGAAGAATAACCCCCCTCCAGGGCAACAGCTCTCACTAGGGCGAGGGAGTGTGTGTGTGTGTGTATGGGTGTGTGTGTCTGTGTGTGTGTGTGTGTGTGTGTGTGGACATGAAGAAATAAATACTTATTAGACACACACTGTGTGTTGGTCTGGTTTCTCCAGTGAGTGTGTTTATGGTGTGTTATTAGTCAGTGTGTATTGGTCAGGTTTCTGCAGTGTGTGAATGGCATGGCATGAACAAGCACATGAGATCGTTTCTATCTGCATGGTGTGTTTATGGTGTGTTATTAGTTAGTGTGTATGGGTGCGTGTGTGTGTGTGTCAGGTTTCTGCACATGAGATCGTTCAAATCTGCATGGTTAGGTCCTCCTGCTTGCTCTCCTTCAACATCTGCTAAGGTCTCCTTCAGTTTTTTAGTCTGGTGTGTGTATGTGTGTGTGTGTTTTTTTGTGTGTACATTACATTACATTATCTGTCGCGGCGAACGCCCCTTCTCATCGGTGGTCGGCGGAACTAATTATCACTCACCTGTGGGCACTCGAGCAGAACAAAGATGCACACGTCTCCAATCCAAGTGGTATAGCTTGAACCGGCAAAACGCTAATTCAGCGTGAGAAAGAAAATCGCTATTCTCATCGAGCTTTCCTAAAGCTGTGCAGGATCGGGTACCAATTCAAAGACTGAACAGACAGCCGGTAAGATTGGCACATTAATCAGACTTTGCTGCGAGTGACACTTGTTGATTGTTGCACACTATCAAGGCGTTGTGGTGCAAGTGGGAAGAAACTGTGTTTGCGAGCTGTAGTATCTGTTTGTTGTAAATATTCACGTGGTAGTTTACGGAATGTGTTGCGCAAATATTGGTTGGTCAATTTTATTGTAGTTTGCTTAATGCAGTGATTTAATTCTGATATGTGTTCTGATGTGGGATATTGTTGTACTGGATTGGTGTCTTGTAAAGACATGGTTTAAACAGTGTTGCCAAATATTTCAAATGGAAAGTAGCTAAAGCCAGCTCCAAAAGTCGCTAAATGTCGCTAGATGACGTCACACACTAATTTGCATATCAATGGTCGTGACCCCCCCCCCCCCAAAAAAAAAAAAAAAAACGTGATGGCCCTTTAATTCCCCTTTACACCTGTTTGCTTTTCTCATAGGCCTACTCAAATAGGCAACTTTAAGAGCCTAATTTAAATATATTTAATTTAATATACTTGTATATTAGGGTAATTGATACACTTCCTACACTTCTGTACATCTTGTCATAGTATAGGCTACACCAGAATGAGCATTAAGTGGCAGTCATTTCCAACCAATTCCCAACTGCTGCATTTGCTTTGCACAGCTTGAAGTCTGATTATAACTTCACCATAGGCTACACACAATTTAACCTTACGACAATGGCTATATTTTGGATTTATTTAGTGTCACTCGGTCAGACCGACAGAATTGTTTTTCCCTCAGCCGACAGTCTGTCCTGCATTGACAACATTGAGGCTACATAGCCTAAATGAATGCTTTAGGTTTTTCTAACTTGTATGCTCGATTTTGAACTATCTGCTTGTGAATGAAGTTGTAGCCTACTTAACTTTGTTGAACAGTGCTGGAAAGCGTGTCCCTGTTTCCCTGTCATCATTGCTCTTGTCTCGTTGACTCTGGTTGTAATCTCACCCGAAGTTGCTGCACCTTCCAATAATGTTGTCTGAGTTGTTAGATATATAGAACATCTACTTCCGTGGATAACATGGGCTGATACTACATAGGCCAGTCATTACTTTTATAATCATGGGGCAACGCTTTGGGCGGACTCGATGTATAGGGTAATAGACCTCTCCAGAATAAGTCCCGCCTCCGTAACTTCCGTATCCATCCAACTTCCGGGCGTCGATTGTCTATGGGAAATAACATGGCGTTTCGAAATATCATACTGGTAAAACATCTGTAGGTAGCGAAGTAGAAAAAGCTGGTGGGCAGATTGGCCTACACACACCGAAAATCAAAAAATCCAGTGGAAACTAGATGGCAGAAGTGTGTAGGCCAATCTGCCCAGCAGCTTTTTCTACTTTGTCACCTACAGAGTTTGACAGGTACGATCTTTCAAAACGCCATGTTATTTCCCATAGACATTTGACGACCGAAGGTTGGATAGATACGGAAGTTAGGAGGCGGGACTTATTCTGGAGAGGTCTATTCACAAACGAAACAGCACTGAGACTCTTACACAGCACAGCCGAACTCACTGCTCACTCAGAAGAGTAAAAAGGGACGTTACATGCCATCACATCAGAGTCTCAAAGAACGCCAGAAAAAGTAGCTAGATTTGTCGCTAGTCGCTTTTTACAAAAAAAGTCGCTTGGGTGGTCTGAAATCTCGCTAAATATGGCGACAAAGTCGCTAAGTTGGCAACACTGGGTTTAAAAGTGTGCATAGTCGTATTTGCATATAACATCTGTCTAAGATGGAAGCTAAAAATATTTAATTGCCAAAATTGTAAATTGTAGTTCATGGGAGTGAATATGTATTGTGAATATTTACATGGGTGAAATGTGCTAAACTCACTGCTTGACTATTCAAATGTTTAGTGATTCATTGTGTTTGGTTACTCTTTTAATTCATTGTGCCTCCCGTAGTTTAGATCGTGATTTAATATCTGTGATGAATTCAAACTGAAATAATTCATGTGGAAATCTGTTTAGTTGTACATATGTGTCTAGAGTCAAGTTTGATAATGACTCATTTTGAGTCCTGTGTGCCTCTTTTACAAAAATGTGCAAATTGGTAAATGGTTGATGTTTCTGGTTTTAAGGTTTTTCACCTGTAAATATCTGGGCTGCAAAACGTGAAGACAAATAAAAAAGGATAAAGATGGAACAGAGGCCTGGTTATTGAGTGAAACCCAGTTTAAACCCAGTTTAAATGTTACCGGCATTGGTACCGCCCTATCAAGTGAGGGTTAAGCACAGCCAAGAAGAGAAAACACTTGACATTATATTTAGCAGACACTTCTTGACCAAAGTGACTTACATATGTCAGCTATATTACAAGGGATCACATTGTCCCCGGAGCAACTTGGGGTTAAATGCCTTGCTCAAGGGCACAACGGTGGAAGCCAGGAATTGAACTGACAACTTTCAGGCTACTGCACGCTAGCCCAGCTCCTTAACCACTATACTACCACTGCAATGTGTGTGTGTGTGTGTGTGTGTGTGTGTGTGTGTGTTCTGATCAGTCTAAAAGGAAGTGATGTGCTCACATGTCTGGGTATCAGTTAGAATAGGAGCTGAAGCTGAGTTCTGATCAGTCTGAAGCTGATGTACGGATTAAGGCACGTCTGGTGTAGCCAGTTCCATTGATTATAGGGGAAGCTAGTTAGGCATATTCGATCTACGTAATAATCAGATAATAATGTTTGCAGCGGCCATTTTGTTGATATAGATAATGCATAGGTGGGTCTATTTAATGCAGCTGTCAATTGACAAGCGCGACAGCGCCGGTATGATCGCTGTAGGCTATTTATTTATTTGTACAAAATGTAACGTGATGGTAGGCCTATGTTGTGCAATAGTACAGGCCGTTCTAACAACAGCAAAGAGCCCTAGAGTCTCCCACTGTCAGAAACATACCTGTCAACTTTTTTCCAGCTGTCTTCCTGTTTTAATATTTTCCCATAAAATATCCCATATTTTATTACTTTCATAACATTAGCCCTATCGGACATGGCCGTCTCTGTACTGTTGTCCTGTACCCCCTGCCCTTCCAGCGAAAATATGTTTTTAAAGGATCGTTTTGCTTGCCTGAAGGCGACCTTAGATCAGATCAGTGTGGGGGAGAGCACAATCTGACGCTTTCAAGCAAAAGCGTCAGAGAGAGAGCACGATCTTTCGTTGCTTTCAAGCAAAGTCTCATTAGACCTAGCTTCACACCTCGTTTAATTAGTGCAGCAGTTTTGTAGTTGGCCTACGAATTCTTGATCTCAGCAGAGGGATAGCAACAGAAAGACGAATGTTGAAATTTCCCTGTATTTTGGGCGAGTAACCCGGAAAATCTCCCTTATTTTCATTGCTCAATGTTGACAGCTGTCAGAAAACGAGAAGAAAATGAGACTGAGAAGTAGTTAGCGCAGGAGAGACTGTGGCTACATAGGATAAATAGTCTAGGCTAAACTTACAGCCAACTCCTCATATCCATTGCCATTATTATATTTGTATTAATACTATATTATATTGTCCTCTGTGGGCTTAAGTTAAATAAGTTTTAGACAGTGCAGACAGCTGCCCCTATGCAATGCGGAGACATCAGCAGTCGCCTACCGTAGATTACCTTTGGACATATTGCATTTGCATAGATAGCATTGCTAGGTAGGCAATGTTAGCCAATGTTTACAGTAGCCTATAGGCTAATGTATTTATTCATGATGCGCCCTTCTCAGCTCGTCTTAGTGGCACGGCAAGTGGCAAATAGAAGGAACAAACTCAGCGGAGAAAGATATCAGTAGATACTTCTGATTTGTATAGTGTTTTGTTCACTTGGATTTTGGAAATGTTACAGAGAAATATGTTAGTCCTTTCTGCCTCCAGACCATATAGTTGCATCATAGGTCCTCTTGTAGAAGTTATCAGACAAAAACGATGACTGGCTAACCACTTTAAACTACTTTAGCAAAGTCCTTGGTTGCAGGTTGTGAGCAACAGGCAAACGCCTGTTTCCCGAACATGCTCGTAGCGTGAACACTGCTCTTAAGATGCTCTTAAGGGGAGCTGTCCATGTTAATAGTTCTGAAATATCCTCTAATTTGATGGTGATGTCAGGTGACTGCACGTCAAGGCTATAGGCCTACCATTTAAACTTCGGATCTACTCATTAATTCACATCAATACGAAAATAGAAACACTTTGACATCTGCATGTAAGCATCCCAAGTAGGTTATATACCACACAGAGACATAAATAATTGTAATTATTTTAATATTAGATTGTTGCCCCATGCAATAATTTTTCGCGGTGTCACCTAAGAACACGTTTGAAGATAAGAAAGAAGTCGAGTAAGAAAGAGAGGAAATGTGTAGGCTTAGATTTTGATGCAGTACAGACTAAACCACATGTTGCTTTCTCTGCTTTTTACCTCATAGGCCTAATAAAATATTCACTTAGCAAAGATAATGTCAAACTATTCTGGCAACGTCTCGTTTCATAACTTGATTGCATTTTTGTCCGCTTTTCATCACATTATTATGACCATTAAATGTAGGCTATGCTATTTTGCGCGCTAAAATCTGATTCATCACAGGTAAACACAATAAAGAATGGGAACGTAAATTGGATTATGTATTCTAAGTTGTAATTCCTCTGTATGTCCTGTTGGTGACCTCAGTGAGAAGTACTGTTAAGACGCTCTTAGCCGGTAACGAGAACTCTGGAGCACTCGTAGATCGGTGTTCGGGAAACAGTCGGCAAATCTTAAGACGTTCGTAAGAGGGACTTTACGACGCTCTTAGGCTTAAGATGCTTTCGGGGAACTGGGCCCTGGAATGTCGAATGCGTATGACACCACACACAACAACATGAATGACGAATAAGCCCTATTGTTGCAGTAAATGCTCCATGAACGGAATGCTTGAGTCTCGAGCCCAGTGTAGCCTCCCTGTCAGGCAGGTAATGTGTGTGTGTGTGTGTGTATAGTATTAAGTATATATACTTTTTTGATCCCGTGAGGGAAATTTGGTCTCTGCATTTAACCCAATCGGTGAATTAGTGAAACACAAACAGCACACAGTGAACACACAGTGAGGTGAAGCACACACTAATCCAGGCGCAGTGAGCTGCCTGCTACAACGGCGGCGCTCGGGGAGCAGTGAGGGGTTAGGTGCCTTGCTCAAGGGCACTTCAGCCGCGGCCCACTGGTCGGGACTCGAACCGGCAACCCTCCGGTTACAAGTCCAGAGTGCTAACCAGTGGGCCACGGCTGTGTGTGTGTGTGTGTGTGTGTGTGTGTGTGTGTGTGTGTGTGTGTGTGTGTGTGTGTGTGTGTGTGTGTGTGTGTGTGTGTGTGTGTGTGTGTGTGTGTGTGTGTGTGTGTGTGTGTGTGTGTGTGTGTGTGTGTGTGTGTGTGTGTGTGTGTGTGTGTGTGTGTGTGTGTGTGTGTGTGTGTGTGTGTGTGTGTGTGTGTGTGTGTGTGTGTGTGTGTGTGTGTGTGTGTGTGTGTGTGTGTGTGTGTGTAATAATTGTTAACAGTGCGTTGTTTAACAAAGATGAATGAAGTGAAAAGGAAAACAAAAGAACAAGGTGGTGCGTTAACGCTAAAGTGTAACAAAACAGAAAACAAACCCTGTGACTGCTTGACTCAAAAGAAAACCATGGTCTGCTGACTCCCGACTGTAGACAAAAGACAATACGGTTTTATGAGTCTTCTCCCTGGGCCTGTTTCTAATAACGTGCAATAACCCGCCACCAAACACCACCCACACAAATAAATAGAAAAAAAGTGCTTTGCAATCAGCCTGTGTACGTGAGGGCTAACTTAACGGAAGTACAATTCAAACAAAGGGAAAATGGCGAGGCGACGACGCAGTGCCACGCTGCCAGCAGTTCAGCTCTGAGAGAGGCGAGAGCGAGGAACGAAAAGAGAGGCCTCCTCCTAGTACGCTGCCGTCTTATATAGGCCCTGCCCCGCCCCGCAATCGGCCCACACTCGGGATGACCTTGAGAGGGAGACAGAGAGACAAGACAACCCACACACCACAGCGCAAACAGGCAACGCAATATTAATGCTAGGAGCATTTACGTAACAGTGTGTGAACGCTTGAGTTGCTAAAATGTGTAGTGTAATGTTTGTAATGTAGGAATTAACTGTTCATGCTCAGTGATAGCAAGCAAAGGTCCAGAGCATCATAATGATTAACGTGCGTGTTTAGGCTATGTATGTGTGTGTGTGTATGTGTGTATATATATATATATATAGTTGTAGGCCTAGGCCTAATGTTTAATGTGAAATAAAATAAGTAGCCTAAAAGGCAACATTCGAAATGAGGAGAAATAAGGCAAGATAAGAGTGATTGGGGAGAAAAACTGAGTAGCCTTGGCTATTTTTAAGATCTTAACGTGAACACAAAATAAAATTTGAGCTGAGACAAGGATGGCTATTCCACAGCTGGTTCCTTGAACCCATTAATCAGCAAGTTTAATTTTATTTTTTTATTTTTTTTATTTTGACCCGAAATCCTGGAAACCCAGAACATCACGTTGGGCAGTGAATGCATAGGCTTAACGATTGTGGTGGATCAATCATATTGCCTTCTTAAATCGTAAAATATCTGTCTGTGGTCTCAGTTCACTGTTGAATGGGCCTAGCCTACCCTATGCTTGCTCAAAATACAGCCTATGCTTTGAGAGAGGTGCTTCAAATTGGTGCTTTTAAAAATCGCCTGTCTCAGAATATGTAGAAGAGGTCCAGGGCAATTCCGCGCAAAACTGTCACATCCATATTTAGTTGCCGTTACGGACGTGACAGTTTTGCGTGGTATTGCCCCCGTATTGTTATATAAAGCTCAGTTCTCGCTGTCTAGCTTTCTCCTCTTTGTGCAATCGATGATTTGAAAATAACTTACTTATTGTTAACTTAGATATCCATCTGATTGTTTCTCGTCCTGTCTCCTCTCCTCGCTCATTTCAGGCTATCAGTGAGTCAGAGTCTCTTCCCCATAGTAGGCTACTTTACTCACTGACTCGACTTTATCAGAATTCACAGATTTCACTGGCTGAGTAGCAGCAAGCGAAATATTGGTTCCTGAAGCTCCTGAAGTAAATGTTGTTATCCTAAGCAACGAAACATTTAGCGCAGCTTTGTATACGAGAAAATCTAAATTAGGCTATTATGGTCCGGGTCCGGATAGGATCATGTCATGGTCCGGACTCGGACCGCGGTCCGCCATTTGGTGACCCCTGCCCTAGGGGAAATTCAAGGTGCCAGTAGGGGGGCAGCCGTGGCCTA
>NC_055972.1:5371160-5376160 GCF_018492685.1 Alosa sapidissima | reverse complement strand
CATACAGAAACAAACAAACAAAAATACACAAACAAACACACACACACACACACACTGGACATATGTGGACAGAATGAAGACAGACACACAGAAAACAGTCCTTATACATACAGAAAAAAAAACAATAATACACACACACACATACACACACGCACACACAAACATACACACACACACACACATACACACACAGACATCCTAACTCACCTGCTGGTGGAGACGCATTAAAAGGCAACCTGCTGTTAACGTCTACCCATCATGAACACAGCAGCAGGCAAATCTGGATAGGATTTTATGGGTGGAGGCCACACACACACACACACATGCACACACACACACACACACACTTTGTTCATACACACACACACACACACTGTCTCACACACACACACACACACACATACATTCACATTTATACATACCCTCACGTACTAGAACCATGATTCAGCTTCACACCACCCACAGACATACCGACACATCAGAAACACACACACACATACACACACCATCTACTCACCCCACATACATCAGCACACAATGCTAAGACACTTCCAACATTCATTTATTGTACATGTCATCTGTGTCTACACGTGTGTGTGTATATATGCTATAGACAGAGTGTGTTTCTGATGTGTGTGTGTGTGTGAGAGAGAGAGAGAGAGACAGAGAGTGTGTGTGTGTGTGTGTTTGTGTGTGTGTGTGTGCATGAGTGTGGATGTTTGTGAGTGTGTGTGTGTGTGTGAGAGAGAGAGAGACAGAGAGGGTGTGTGTGAGTTTGTGTGTGTATGAGTGTGTATGTTTGTGTGTGAGTGTGTGTATGAGTGTATATGTGTGTGTGTATGTGTGTGTGTTTGTGTGAGTGTGTGTGTGTGGATGAGTGTGTTTGTGTGTGTGTATGAGTGTGTATGTATGGCGGGGATAGTTAATTGAGAACAGAATGTGACTTGTAAAGCTAATAGAAGCCATCTCTAAACAGCTGCTATCCTCCCCAAAAAAGACATACACACACACACACACACACACACACACACACATACACACACACACACACACACACACACACACACGCATACACACACACACACATATATAAACACACACACACTAACACAGACACAGAGGCTTACAGACAGTTAAGAAATTAAGGAGAATACTAGCTATAGAAATGTATTAGTTTTGGATGTTTTTCAGACAATGGGGTTTGGTGACCTCCTCAAAGTAAATGGTAACACTAAAACAAGCGGCTACATTAAGACTTTTGTGACTTTTAAGTGTGCTGAGAGACCTGCCCCAATAGGCAGCACTGGGCCATTAAACCATGTGGCAGTATCATTTTCAGTCAGAACAAAAATATTGATAAAGAGAAAATCAACATTAAATCAGTATTTGCCTGTGGTATGAATAATTCTGTTCCTAACTGTACGTATGCACCTCTACACACACACACACACACATACACACACACACGCACACACACACAAACACACACTAATTGACCAGTAGCAGTGAAAAACACAAAGAGAGAGAGAGAGGACATAAAACACACACATTCACCACAAAACAAACATATTCACCACAGTAATGGAAACTATACCTCACAAACACACATTCACACAAAACAGACGTTAAAAATCTCTCTCTCTCTCTCTCATACATACACACACACGCACGCACAGCAGACATTTAGCATCTGTAACACAAGCACACATACACACACATACACATGCAAACAAACACACAAACACACAGGCAAACAAGCACACACACACACACACACGCACACACATGCAAACACACACATATACACCACAAACCACAGCACCTCTGAAATGGAGAGTGGGAATATTGTGATGGTAAAGTTCTCACCTTTTCTTCAGAGTGATTCTGCTTCACCTGTTGAGCCATTAATGTGTGTCTCTCTCTGTATGTGTGTGTGTGTGTTTTAATGACCACTCTGATAATAGATCACCTGTGTTTCCCCCTGTTGGGCCATAAATCTAAGCTTTCTCTCTGGCAGCTGATAGAATGGCACACACACACACACACATCACAGATATAGCTTTGGGGTAGGAAAGCCATGTGCTGGTGCTGAGTGTCTTCCTTCCTGAACAGCTGAAGAAAGGAACCAGAATGTTCCTGATCATGTTCAAAAGATCCAAGGAGCTGCCGGAACTATTCTATTACCAGAATCCAGACTGCCCCTGGAGCTACCTGTGTGTGTGTGTGTGTGTGTGTGTGTGTGTGTGTGTGTGTGTGTGTGTGTGTGTATGTGTGTATGAATGTGTGTGTGTGTTTGTGTGATTGTGCATGTGTGTGTGTGTGTGTGTGTATCTGTGTGTGTGTGTGAATGTGTCTGTGTGTATGTGTGTGTGTGTAAGTGTGTCTATATGTGTGTGGATGTGTGTGTGTGGATGTTTGTCTGTCTGTCTGTGTATATTGCTTGCAAGCTGTTTTCGCAGAGAGAATGTGATGTGTGTCTGTGTGTCTTCAGAATGCAGCTTTCACTTTCTAAACACTCTCATCTCAACAGCAAATATATAAACACATATAAACACATAAAATATATAAACGCACATACTTACTCAGGTCATTTAATTGAAACCACTTGAATCCATACGCCAGAAATATGAAAAGTATAATCCATACGCCATAGATATGAAAATTATAATCCATATGCCAGAGATATGAAAATGATGAATGTTTAAAAGTTTTAACTTCACCTCACCTATCTAACTAAAACGTATGGCTGCAGAAACAGGTCACATTTACACATATCTAAACCATAACAGGTCACATTTACACATATCTAAAGCATGCCTTAAGTTGACCACACATATCACATTTACACATATCTAAAGCATAACAGGTCACATTTACACATATCTAAAGCATAACTGGTCACATTTACACATATCTAAAGCATAACTGGTCACATTTACACATATTCTAAACTATACCTTAAGTTGACCATAGAACATTCCTATTGCCATGGAAACATGGAGTAAAAAGGGATCTCTGGATTCCTGTCATTTGTGACTTATGCACCCATGCAGGCCATTAAGAGCACCCTGGGGCCAGTGGTCTGTGTGTGTGTGTGTGTGTGTGTGTTGAGTTGTACCCCTTGCCCCTCCTACATGGTATGCTTCATTGGGCAGGTGATCCAGCCTCACTAAAGAGTTCTTAAAAGCTCAGAGAAGGACTAACCAAAACACTCTTCTGACAGAAACACACACACATGCACACACACATGGGCGTAAGCCCCCGACCACCCCTAACCTCCGCTTCACACACACACACACACACACTTTTTAAGGTAATAGTGTTACTAAATGTGAAGCAATTAAATTAATGAATTCAGTGAGTGTGTGAATGATGTGTGTATTCACAGTGTGAGCGCGCGTGTGTGTGTGTGTGTGTGTGTGTGTGTTGTGTAGTACTATCCAACTAACAAAAAATAGTCTAAGAACTTTAACCAGTGTCTCCTCTACTAAAGCATGTGTCACATTAGATAAAAGCTTTTGCTAAATCAATACATGGAAATGAACGACACACACACACACACACACACACACACACATATACACACACACAGACAGTATCTCTCACACACATATCTACACACACACACACACACACACACACGCACACACCACACCACACAGACACACAGACAGTATCTCTCACACACATATCTACACACACACACACACACACACACACACCACACACACACACAGACAGTCTCTCTCTCACACACACACATACAAACACACACACACACACACAGACAGTATCTCTCACACACATACACACACACACCACACACACACATACACACACACACACCGACAGTCTCTCTCACACACATATACACACACCGAGTATAATACAGCCAGGCAGGGAGCCCATGATGACATCATCCCTTTTGCACAAGTCATAACAGACACCCCAACGGGCCAGACACACACACACACACACACACACACACACTATCCTCTCATCCTCATGACCCTGGTGGATGGCAACATTCTCCCAGAAAAAAATGCCCGATTCTTTATTCCTTCAACTGTATGAAGTCTGCCTGTACCATGAGATGAAAAACAGCCCCACACCATGATGCCTCCACCTTCAAACCTCACTGTTGGTATGGTATTTTTAGGGTGATGCACAGTGCCATTTAACCTCCAAATATGGTGTGTAGTAGGACATTTCACACAAAAATTCAGTTTTGCTCTTGTCTGACCAGACTACATTCTCTCAGTATTTTATAGGCTTGTCCAAATGTTGTGTGGCAAACTTTAAACAAGCGTCGACATGTTTTTCCTTTGTAATGGAGTCGTGCGGGGTGAGAGTGCATAGAGGCCGTGGCGGTGGAGTGCATTACCTTCTCTGTAACAATTGTACCTGCTGCCTCCAAGTCTTTCTGGAGCTTTCTCCGAGTGGTCCTTGGCTCTTGGGCTACTCTTCTGACTATCCTTCTGACTCCCTGGTCAGAAATCTTGCGAGGAGATCGTGTGCATGGCCGATTGATGATGCAGTGATGTTCCTTCCACTTGCAGATAATGGCTCCAATACTGCTTGCTGGATGATTCTGAAGTTGTAATTAAAAGGATATGTTTTGTAACAGTAAGGTTGCAGAGCTCTTTGCTTTTACCCATCATGAAATGTTTCTTGTGTGACACCTTGGTAACGAAAAACCCTTTTATAGCCCATCAATATGTACTAACGCAGCTTATATTAATTTGCACAGAGGGATCATTACTCTATAACTACTTACAGATTCCAACTCGTTCTTTGCCTTTCCTTACCTTGGTGTACTGCTTTTTCTTAGCGTTGTCATTCCACTATATTACACATAACTTAAGGATTTTAAAGTTTGGAATTGTTTATGTGTGTATTACCTGGGTTAATACTAATGTCTGGTGAAAATGTCATGTGAAACGCCTCACTGGAAGCAGAAGTGGAAAAGCCCAGCTTCAGAAAGTAAAAGTCCAACCATG
>NC_055972.1:5361160-5366160 GCF_018492685.1 Alosa sapidissima | reverse complement strand
GCAGCATGTTTCATCATGGTTCAGTATGGTTGTTAAATTATAAATAATAATATGGTTGTTAGGCTCTTATGTTCTTTTGTGGTATTGTGATAGGCCTATTAGTGTGTGTGTGTGTGTGTGTGTGTGTGTGTGTGTGTGTGTGTGCTGTTGCATGCCACGTTTGTAGCTCTTTACTACCTCTGGGGATAGTGGGGCTCGCAAGTCACTGGCAACTTTAGTTTGGGGGTCGCTGGCAACGTTAGTTTGGGGTTCGCTGGCAACGTCACTGGCAACGTTAGTTTGGGGGTCGCTGGCAACGTTAGTTTGGGGGTCGCTGGCAACGTCACTGGCAACGTTAGTTTGGGGGTCGCTGGCAACATTAGTTTGGGGGTCGCTGGCAACGTTAGTTTGGGGGTCGCTGGCAACGTCACTGGCAACGTTAGTTTGGGGGTCGCTGGCAACGTTAGTTTGGGGGTTGCTGGCAACGTCACTGGCAACGTTAGTTTGGGGGTCGCTGGCAACGTTAGTTTGGGGGTCGCTGGCAACGTTAGTTTGGGGGGCCGCTGGCAACGTTACTGGCAACGTTAGTTTGGGGGTCGCTGGCAACGTTATTTTGGGGGTCGCTGGCTGACAACTTTGGGAACCTCTGTAGAAATGTATTCATCTTATTGCTATGTACAGTTGGGTGTCAGGTTGGTTCTGAGTGTGTGTGTGTGTGTGTGTGTGTGTGTGTGTGTGTGTGCTGAGATCTCACTTGGTGTGAACTCTCTCACACACACAGCAGTAAAAGTGTCTGTAGCTCTGCAGATGAAAGCCAGCACCATAAAGATCGAGGTAAACCTCAAACAGCTCCTCGATACACACTTTCAAACAGCAACCGTGTGTGTGTCAGAAAGGGTTAGTGTGTAGGCACATGTGAGTCTGTGTGAGTGTGTGTCTGTGTGCATGCATACTCTCTGTGAGGTGTGTGTGTGTATGTGTGCATGCGTTCTCTGTAAGTTGTGTGTGTGTGCGTGCATGTGTGCACACATGCACTATGAGGTGTGTGTGTGTATGTGTGCATGCGTTCTCTGTGAGTTGTGTGTGTGTGCGTGCATGTGTGCACACATGCACTATGAGGTGTGTGTGTGTATGTGTGCATGCGTTCTCTGTGAGTTGTGTGTGTGTGCGTGCATGTGTGCACACATGCACTATGAGGTGTGTGTGTACACACACGCTCTCTGTGAGGGGTGTTCAAGGTAAATAGGTGGGCTCTCTCTCTGAATAGGCCATCAGAGGTGCAACTCGGGGGAGAGGTCTGTTAGAGCTGTACATCTCTGCTGAACTACCCCCACATCTGCCACCCGTTAACCACACTGCACACACACACACACACACACACACATACACACACCACTGGAGTGGTGCATGGAAAGTTGTAACACAGTGTGAGGATGATTGTTTTTGGGTTTGGGAGGGAGAGGAATTTGTTTGTCTTACCTTTTCACGCCCCCTGTTGAGGAATACTGATTTGTGTGTGTGTGTGTGTGTGTGTGTATGTGTTGTTAAAATTAGAGGTGGACATGCGTTTATTTGTGTTTGTGTAAGTGTTTTCTTATTTTTCACTCTCTGTGTACATGTGCATTATGTTTTTATGACTGTGTATGTGTTTGTGTGTGCGTGTGCGTGTGTGTGTGTGTTGTGTGTGTTGTGGTGACACTGGCAGCCTGAGCATCATGAGCTAAAAGATTCACACGCACTCGCTGCGCGAGACTACATCTGCACGCTCAGCCATGGAAGCAGAAGCGCTGCGCTAGGGAGGGACGGAGGGAGACGCTGGCTGCACGAGGACATTAATTGCTCTGAATTAGTTGCCAACTTTTCTACCGGAGGAAGTCGGCTGCCTGAGGGGCGGGCACGCCTACTTTCTCTCGCTCTCTCTTTGTAGCAGCGGAGGCAGGACTGTAGCGCAACTAGGAGCAGCCGCGCATTACGAACCCCCTCCAGTCAGTCCCGGTGCTTGCGTGGAACGGAACAACCTTCAACCATGGATCTCAAAGTGCTCGTGCTGTTGGCCGTCCTCGCTGTGACGATGTATGCGCCTGTGTCTCACGGTAAGAAATTTGTGCTGGACTATTCCTTGCTGCCAGTGCTTTTCCATGTCTTTTTTTTTGCAGAGAACACTTTGCAGGGAAGTTTGCGCAAGAGCTTTAATTATGGTGATGGATGCGAGCGGGAGAATCGGGTCCAATTGAAGCACGGTTCTCTGATCGTTCTTTGGCGTGGGAATGTCTGGCGTCTGTTTGCTCATTCTTCATGCTGCCGCGTTTGTCAGATGAAAGCGGGACTGCGGAGAGAGCTCCGCGTTTGAATAGTCTCTTCAGCCCTGGACTTCATTTGGCATGGTGGTTCAGACAAACCTCAATATATATATAAATAAGCAACGAATATGTTTTTGTTTAATTTCCTTCTGTGTCGTTCAACCATGTCCAAGTTTCCCCCAGCTGGCGGACTTATTTAATAACACAACGGGATGTCACCAAGAACACTTTTCATAACAGGTTTTTAACGGTGTTGTCATTCAGTCTCCCCGGGTCAGCAGGCACATTAACAGTAGTGGCGAGAGGACCGACCCACGGAGCCATCAGTGCGCCTATCGCCTTCTGATAGCCGGAGAGTGCCGCTCATTCAGAGCTCCACGCTGTCTGAGTTCCACCAACAGCCGCTCGCCTGCTAATGTGTGTATTTGTCGCCACCATTGTTTTCTTTGAATTACGCGCAAATTAACGCACGAGACAAAGCAGGGGGCTCCTTGAGCTGAAGTGGCCACTTCGACGGGACGTTACACGAGCGCTGAATTGCGCAAGCTTTGCATAACAATAGCGGTAGATTAGCCTACGCGAGACCATCTGCATGTGTGTTTAGTGTACCGATGCACATGCACGAGGAGGCGGCCTTTCCTTGTTATTTTTGGTCTGTCTCTTCAGCCAGTTTCTTTCCCTCCCGATGGCTGTTGTATTTTTGGCGCATGGAGGCCACTGTCATTGCCCCTAAGAGGGAAACTCTGTGGCCGTTTCCCCGAAGAGGGAAACTTTGTGGTCGTTTCCCCTAAGAGGGAAATTGTGTGGTCGTTTCCCCCAAGCGGAATGCCTCTGCGGCGGCACTGTATTCCGTGAGCTACCGGGCTGCCTCTTTTGTCTCAGTCTGCAGTGTACACACATAGTCTGACTCCGACACACACACACACACACACACACAGACGGGCTCAGAAAGAGGCCTAGGTGGATCTGTGCAAGAAGTGTTTCAACACATTTTGTGAATGTGCTGGGCGCTCGCACCTTTCTCTCCCATTAGAGCGCTTTGATCTTCGCCAGCTTTCAGAAACATTTATGCGCAAGCCTGCATCAAAAGTTTCTGATCGGTGCGTTTGTGCAAATGATCCCGTTGGATCCCGTTATCTGTTCTTTGCGCGCAGTCCAGAGGCCAGGAAGCGCGCAGTCGCGGTGATGATCACCAGCAGGACAGCGCTCACCAAGGGAAGTGAGAAATCCCTTGCAAATGGCTGTGCAGAATTTTGATTGATGAGTGAGTGAGTGTGTGTGTGTGTGTCAGGTTATCACTGCAACTGCGTGTATTTTGGATGATTCACGGCATTACTGAACAAACTTGTTCCACGACAAACTCTGACTGAAGTTATTACACAAGTTATGTGTGAAACGGTTTTGCATCCATATATCTCGTCTGTATAGGAAGGTACCTTTCTTTAATGAATCCAGTAACATCTCTGACAAGGCCAAACTGATCTGTCATGTTCATAAAGCGGTATTGACAGTCTATAGAGCCAATGTTCAGTGATAGACCAAACACACACACGCACACACACACACACACACGCACACACAGTCTCCATAGAAGTTTAATTCATTGTTTTCCCTTCTGTGGAGGATTCACTGCGAATCCTTTTCTCCTCAGTCTTGAGGAACTGAGGTAGTTTGGCAGCCTTGTGGAGAAGGTCCCATAGAGATCCACACACAAACACACACACACGCACACACACACACACACACACACACACACACACACACACACAGGTCCAATTGAGAGATTCTCCTTTTGAGATTTGCTTTCTAATGGTTGCTTTGAGGGCTCTGTCCTTTCAAAGACCAGACTCCACTTTGTCACATACAAAAGAACACACACACACACACACACACACACACACACACACACACTCACACACTCCAGAAACATAGAGCCCCACTGATAAACTGACCAAAGAATAACACACTCAGCTGGAACCTGGCTCACAATTCACACACAGACACACACACACACCAGCAGAAGGAGAAAACCAGATGAAGCTTAGGTGGTTGGTAAAGTGGTCCAGTATGTGAACTGCAGCTAACCTCCGGGATGCTTAGGTCAGGTTGTAGCCTACATAAGCCTGGGTGGTCCACCCTACACACACACACACACACACACACACACACATGCACAAACACACACACACACGCACACACACATGCACACACACAGACACAGCGTGACTGTGTGTCGAAGTTGGTGTTACGTGGGTTAAAGCTGTGTTGGTGTGAGATTGTGTTGATATGAGATTGTGTTGATTTGAGATTGTGTTGGTATGAGATTGTGTTGATGTGAGATTGTGTTGGTGTGAGATTGTGTTGATGTGAGATTGTGTGAATGAGATTATGTAGCTTTATTGTAATTCAGGTAGCAACTCTAACGCTGCAGCTCACCTGAGCCAAGCCGTCATCAGGCAGGTGGAGAGATGGCGGTGTGTAATGTTTCGTGTTGCCTAGTGATGTTGTGTGTGATGTAGTGAGGTTCTGTGTGATGTAGTGAGGTTCCGTGTGATGTAGTGATATTCCATGTGATGTAGTGATGTTCTGTGTGATGTAGCGATGTTCCGTGGGATGTAGTGATGTTCTTTGTGGTGTAGTGATGTTCTGTTGTTCCGTGTGATGTAGTGATGTTCCGTGTGATGTAGCGATGTTCCGTGGGATGTAGTGATGTTCTGTGTG
>NC_055972.1:5331160-5353660 GCF_018492685.1 Alosa sapidissima | reverse complement strand
TCACACACACACACACCGTGGAGGACAGGTTAGTGGAAACATGTGTGAGGACCTACAGCCCAAGGCCCAGTCATGAGATATTCAGATGGCAGCTCACTTTATTAGATCCATGCTGGAGATCTCTCCAGATCAATCCAGACCTCTCACCAAAACCTATCCAGACCTACTGCAAACCTATCTCACCAAAACCTATCCAATCCTATCTCACCCGAACCTATCCCAAATCTATTCGAAACCTATTCCAAACCTATCTCAAACCTATCCAGACCTTTCTCATCCAGACCTTTTCAGACCTATCTCACCCAAACCTATTCCAAACCTATCCCAAACCTATCCAGAGCTCTGCTGACCTGTGCCATGTGCTGCATGCATGCCCAACTGAGCTGGGCCACAGCGGCCACTATCAGACACACACACACACACACAGTGCAGAGGACAGGTTAGTGGTGTGTGTCCACTATCAGATGCTGGGAGGGGTGGGAAAGTTGTGCTCTGTTGTTCTCTTGTCCTGCTCTTGACAGCTGTTTCCCTTTCTGTGGAGCGTAAACAAGCCCCCAAGCAAACTGGCGTTAGCTCACTCTTCAGCAAATGTAATGAGCATTACTGGAACTTGTTCACTGTGTTATGTGTGTAGGTGCCGTGTGTGTGTGTGTGTGTGTGTGTGTGTGTGTGAACAGGCAAACATCTGGACATGAGTACGATGCTAATGGAGCAGTCAGTGTATGTGTGGCATGCGGCCGTAATGGCATCATTACTCCAAATACTGTGCCGCGCAACCACACACACACACACACACACACACACACATAGTTTTCACTCTCTCTGTCATACACACACACACACACACACACACATACACATACCGTTTTCACTCTGTCACACACACACACACACATACAAATATCTCACTTGCTCAGGCATCCACAAAGACCTACATATACACACACGCCGAAAAACACACATGCAAACACAATCACACAGCTCAAACAAACATAGCAAGTCATTAGCCCAAATAATCAACATCTTCATCCACATAATCCTGCAAGGACAAACATCTTTCAAACACACAAACCTAACGCACAGATCAACACAAGACTGTCTCCTGACATAAACACAAACCTTTTCCAACAATGTCAACTACGCTGTTTAGTGTTTGGCGCCTCTCCTGTCATGTGTGTGTATGTGAGTGTGTGTGTGTGTATGTATGTGTGTGTGTGAGTGTGTGTGTGTGTGTTTAGTGGGTAGATTAATGTAAGATCCTTCTCATCTGTGCAGCTCTCCTTACAGCTCCCCAGTCCCAGAGGCCTAGTCAGGATAATTAAATGCCAACTCAATGCAACTGAATGTTTAGCTTTGTTGTAACTGTTGTATGATAAATCAATTACAAATGTATTAGGACTAACCTCTTAGCAGATAAAACCATAGAAATGCATTAAGGGCTAACCTCTTAGCAGATAGACCCATAGACATGCATTAAGGGCTAACCCGTTTGCAGATACACCCATAGACATACATTAAGGGCTAACCTGTTAGAATTGCATTAAGGGCTAACCTGTTAGCAGATACACCCATAGACATGCATTAAGGGCTAACCTGTTGCATATGAGCCTGGGAGATTGGGGCCAGATTAGGGCCCAACTAATTTGATCCAGTGTAGATTCATCAGCAGTAGCAGTGCTAGTAGCATTAGAGCTAGCCTTAGCAACATTAGAGCTAACCTTAGCAACATTAGTGCTAGCATTAGCAACATTAGTGCTAGCCTTAGCGTAAGCAGTAGCAGAAGTATTAGTCTCTAGTTATCTGTTGGTTCAAAGAGAGTTGGCTACCTATTCACATTTATATACTTTGGAATATGAAGGCACTTTATAATGGATTGTTTTATATACAAATATGTGTTTGTCTATCTGTAGTCCCATATAGCATCCTTCCAGTTATGTGTTATGGTAACCATGGTATTACAGTTTTACTGAAAATAAATAAACCACATATCCAAAAAGAAAGATATGTTTGAGCATTTTATTAATTAGAAGAAAGACAGAGTTATTTGTATTGCCGTTGAGCCTAAATAAGACAAATAATATGAATACATTTTATGGTGTGTTTATAAATGATTAAACTCTATGGTGTGTGTGTATGAATGAATACATGGTATGGTGTGTATGAATGATTAAACTCTATGGTGTGTATGTATGAATGATTACATTCTATGGTGTGTGTGTGTGTATGAATGAATACATGTTATGGTGTGTATAAATGAATACCTGTTATGATGTGCTTATAAATGAACACATGTTATGTGTGTATGAACATTTCACACTGCTTCATGAAATCATAACAGCCTCTTACCCAACGCCTACAACCTTGACCTATCAGCCTACGACCTTGACCTATCAGCCTACGACCTTGACCTATCAGCCTACGACCTTGACCTAACAGCCTACGACCTTGACCTATCAGCCTCACACAGAGTGGAGCAGTCCTGTCAATATGGTGTCATTGTATCAATATGGTAACAATAAGTGTGTGTGTGTGTGTGTTATCAATTAGCACCGTGTGTGTGTGTGTGTGTCTGTGAGTGTGTGTGTGTGTGTCTGTGTGTGTGTGTGTGTGTGTGTGTGTGTGTGTTATCAATTAGCACCGTGTGTGTGTGTGTTGTCTGAGGACTTTCAGCACTCCTGCTACTATCCATCACACTCACAGCAGCCTTCAGTGAGAGTCGACTGCCAACAAATCTGACGCCTGTCACACACTCGCCCTCCCACCCATCCACACACACACACACACACACACACACAGTACATGTATATACACATCAATAAAATTCAGTCTGTCAAAAGCTGTCTGTAGTGTGTGCAGCATATGAGTGGGCCGTGTCTGCAGGTCTGAACCATGCATGTGTGTTTGTATGCAAAGCATGTGTGTGTCTGTTCGAGACTTCTGTGTGTGTGTGTGTGTGTGAGTGTGTGTGTGTGAATGTGTGCAAAGCATGTGTGTGTCTGTGTTCGAGACAGAGACAGTTTATGTGTGTGTATGTAAGTGTGTGTGTGTCTGTGTTTGAGACAGAGACAGGCTATGTCTGTATGTGTCTGTGTATGTATGTGTGTGTGTGTGTGTCTGGCCTGAATGGTATCCAGCAGAGTTGTGGACTCGAGTCACATGACTTGGACTCGAGTCAGACTCGAGTCATAAATTTGATGACTTTAGACTCGACTTCACAAAATCTTAAAAAACTTGCAACTTGACTTGGACTTTAACATCAGTGACTCGTGATTTCACTTGGACTTGACCCTTTTGACTTGAAAAGACTTGCTACTTTCCTCGAACCCAAAGATTAAAAAGTATGTTCACACTGTTCACTCTTTCTCCCTTTGCACCTGTGTGCATCTGTGTGCGTGATTCACGCAGCGTGAAGTGTGTATGGCACGACATCCAATCAAATTAGATCCACGTTGTTTCGACCTGACAGCATCCAACCAATCAAAGTACGAGCATCCAATAAAGAGGAACAAACTAAACGCGCGCAACAGTAGGCAAAAATGATACCAAAGGTAGTTTCGTTTGGGTACAAAAACTATGAGGTGATAAACAAAAAAAGAATTGCAGTTTGTAAAACATGCGGGAGCAAGATAACAGACGGAGACGCGACAACTTCGAACTTCGTCCGACATTTGAAGTTACACAAAGAACGGTAAGTTTTGAATCAAAGCCAACACTAGCTTGTTGGCTGAGTAACTGAATTGCTAGCTAGCTACATATCAATGAGACTGTAAACTCACTGTTAACACCACCTTGACTTAAAAACATGGTAAACTGTATCTCCTATCTCACTATTTAGCACGTTAAGCTCCCTTTATGGGTTGTCTTGGATGAAAGAGTGTTTGACATCAAAATGTTGATAAATGGTCCAGTCTCGAGCTTTTGGCTAATTTGGAATCACCCCCTGCGTCAGAATGGTTGGCTACAGGCATTCATAAAATTATCCTTAAATCAACCCAAGCTAAACATTCCTTAACTTCCTCTTGATATTTGGAATACAAAATGGCAAAATTAAACACGACAGAAACTGTATTTCGCTAAGACACTCGTTTTGGAACATCAGCAAACACCACTAACCACTCGATGAGTTGCACATCTTTGAAAACGAACGTTTAAGGTTGATTTAACTAGGACCGCTTTATGAATGCCCGTATCTGAATCACGGGGGTGATTATAAATTAACCAAAAGCTTGAGACTGGATAGTTTAGCTAGTCAGTGGATTATACACAGTAGACTGCTGCCAGCAGCAAAACTTAAGCAAGCCAAATCAAGGTCAGTTTAATGTACTTTAGCCTATATTAGGAATATGTGTACCATTTTAAGAAAGGGTACACTGAAAATGAAATTTATTTTATGTTTATTTATTTAATGTTTATTTATTTAATGTTAAAACATATACACTCTTACAGTATACAATACAATTAATATTAACCCCCAAAAATAATATTAACACAATGTTAGCATTTTCTGACATCTGTTTGTTAAAACATATACACTCTTACAGTATACAATACAATTAATATTAACCCCAAAAAATAATATTAACACAATGTTAGCATTTTCTGACATCTGTTTGATATGCTTACCTGTTACAGATTTGAAGAATACCAGATGAATAAAAGCATCATAGATGAACCACAACAGCCTTCAATCTCACAATTCTTGGACAGTCGTGTAGGGCATTACAGCATGAGTCATCCACAGCAGAAAGCTATTACTAATGCAATACTGTCCGACTTGATTATTGATTGCAACCTTCCCCTGTCTATTGTGGAAAACAAGAGTTTTCGGCACTTTCTGACAGTAGTTGACAGTAAGTACAGCCCAGTGTGTCGCAGAACGTTGACATCAAAAACAGAGAGCCTCGCTGGGGAGAGACGTTCAAGATTAAAAACTCAATTGAGCAACACTGAGCATGTTTCGGTCACTGTGGACATTTGGTCTGACCGAAAGATGAGGGGATTCCTTGGTATCACTGTCCACTGGATAGAGAGAGAGACAGAGAGGATACAGCTAAAGACCAATCTCTTGGCCTGCAATCGCTTCAAAGGCTCACACACAGCTGAACGAATCTGTGACCAATTTGAGGCAATATGCGATGAATACAGCATCAAAGATAAATTGGACTACATTATTAGTGACAATGCTGCTAACATGCGAAAGGCATTCACTGTGTGCTTCCCCAGTGAACAAGAGGATGATGACGGAGATCATCTTGATGACCCTGATCTCTGGTGTGACTTAATCCTGGAAGAACAGCAAACGGTAGATGCTGCTATGGCAAAGAAACAGCGCCTGCAGTGTTTTGCGCATACGCTTCAGCTGGTGGTGGGAGACGGTTTGAAAGAAACAAAAGTGGCATGTCCTTCTCTTTCCAAGTTATCAAAACTTAGCTCACTGCTCCACACCAGCACAACATTCAAAGATGTGTTTGATAGTGAATTTGGGGAACAGAAAGGCATCCCTGCTGCAGTAAACACTAGATGGAACTCAACACTGAGACAAGTAAAGGCAGTTCTGCACTGTGATCATCTAAGGCTCTGTGCTGTTCTAGAAAAGGCTGGGCATAAGGAGTTGTCATTCACGCCACGAGAGTGGAATCTGTTGAAGGAGTTGGTGGACATTTTGAAGCCGTTTGGAGAAGCAACTGATCTGACACAGGGTGATAAGGTCGTCACAATCAGTGCAGTTGTTCCATCCGTCTTGTCCCTCAATCACCACCTTGAGAAGCTGAAGCCTCAAGTTCGTTTCCTGAGCGGCCTGGTCAGAATTCTCCAGGCATCCCTGAACAAAAGATTTCTTGGGATATTCATTAACGTGAAAATGGCCAGGACTCAAGATGGGATCACTGCCCCCTTTTCAGACCCAGTCTACCTGAAAGCAGCCGCCTTGGATCCAGCCTTTTCTCTGCTGTGGGTGGAGCCTCATGTGCTGGTCAATCGTGACATCAAGGCAGAGGTGGCACAACGAGTTAAAGGTAAATACTATTGACTTCAATGCAACTTTTTTCCTCATAGTCTGATCTAATTGACAGCATCAATAATTGCATTTTTCAGTCCAACACTATCACCAACACCAATGGTAATAAGGGCTATTTTGTTTCTGCTGCTGCTGTTAAATGTTTTTCCAGAATTGATCCTGCAAGATGCTGCAGAGACTGAGCAACTGTGCTTCTTGTTGATGAAGAGGAAGAGGACCTTGGAGAAGGAGAAGGGCTGTTTGCTGCATACCATAAGAGGCAGAAGAAGGATGTTGGGACCTCTCCTACCTAGGTCACTACCTAGACATAGCCATCAGAGTGTTAGCAGTGCCTGCCTCTAGTGCTCCAGTGGAGCGAGTTTTCAGCCATGGTGGCATCATTCTACGCCCTCATCGTGCACAAATGACTGACAGACTTTTGGCCAATTTGATCTTTTGCAAATGCAATGCAGCATAGGGCCCTGACATAGAAAAGCACAACTCTGTTCATTGTTATGTTCATGACACTTCCAATCCAGTCCCCTTCCAATCTCGCTCTCTTTCTCTCTCACACACACACTGACACACACTCACACACACACACACACTCTCTAACACACACTCACTCTCTCTCACACACACACACACACACACACACACATACACTCTCACTTTCTCTCTCACACACACACTCTCTCTCACACACACACACAATCTATCTCTCGCTCTCTCTCTCACTCACTCTCTCTCACACACACACACTCTCTCTCTCTCTCCCTCTCACACACACACAACACACACACACACTCTCTCACTCTCTCTCTCACACACTCTCAAACACACACTCACACACAATCACAATCTATCTCTCTCTCTTTCTCTCTCTCTCTCACACACACACACACACTCTCTCTCTCTCTCTCTCTCACACACTCACTCTCACACACACACACTCTCATACACACACACACTCGCTCACACACACACAATCTATCTCTCGCTCTCTCTCTCACTCACTCTCTCTCACACACACACACTCTCTCTCTCTCTCCCTCACACACACACACACACACTCTCTCACTCTCTCTCTCACACACTCACTCACTCTCACACACACACATTCACACTCACACAATCTATCTCTCTCTCAAACACACACACACTCTCACACACACACACACTCTCTCTCTCTCTCTCTCACTCACACACACACACACACCAGTCACACACCTATGGATGCATGCCAATTGTTTATCAAGGGAGCAACCTGAACTGATAGAGGCATGAATGTATTACATGTAGATTATTTAATTTTATTTAATTTAATTAAATTTTTATTTTATTTTATTTAATTTTGAGTGAGGATATTTTTTATAAAGTGGTGACATGGTTGAGTCAAATGAGTGTTTGAACAATGTTCTTGCAAAAAAAGGTTTAATAAATATATACAAATCTTAAAGGCATACATGATCTGTTTAAATATTATTTCTCTGTTGTTAAAAGGACTCGAAAGGAAACTCAAACGATAGGACTTGGGACTCGACTTGAGAATTGTCGGTCTTGACTTGGGACTTGACTCGGGACTTGCCTGTCTTGACTCGGGACTTGACTCGGGACTTGAAGGCAAAGACTTGAGACTAACTTGTGACTTGCAAAACAATGACTTGGTCCCACCTCTGGTATCCAGTCATTTGCTTTGCCTCAAAATGTACAAAAGTTCACATCTGTAAGACAACTTTGATAGACAGAAAGTATCTGTCTGTCTGTCTGTCTGTCTCTCTCTCTCTCTCTCTCTCTCACACACATACATGCACACTTTTAATAGGCCACTTTAATGTATATTTTAGGCTATCCACCCATGAATGTAACTTCATTATTATATTTTCCAATGTTTTATTCTATATCAATGTCTTCTCATTTTTTTAAAATAAATATCTATTCATTTATGAAGATGGATTCTAAAGTTCAGTTCATGTGTTTATGTGAAGTTGTATTAATTTCACCGTATGCATGTATCTGTGAGAGAAATAGAGACACGGACAGAGAGAGAGATAGAGTGTGTGTGTGTGTGTGAGAGAGAGAGAAAGTGTGTGTGTATGTGTGTGTGTGAGAGAGAGAGAGAGTGTGTGTGTGCATGTGTGCGAGAAAGAGAGAGTGTGTGTATGTGTGTGTGTGTGTGTGAGAGAGAAAGTGTGTGTGTATGTGTGTGTGTGTGAGAGAGAAAGTGTGTGTGTGTATGTGTGTGTGTGTGAGAGAGAGAGAGAGTGTGTGTGTGTATGTGTGTGAGAAAGAGAGAGTGTGTGTGTGTCTGTGTGTCTGTGTGTGAGAGAGAGAGAGCGAGAGTATATATGTGTGTGTGTGTGTGTATGTGTGTGTGTGAGAGAGAGGTAGAGTGTGTGTGTATGTGTGTGTGAGAGAAAGAGTGTGTGTCTGTGTGTGTGAGTATATATGTGTGTGAGAGAGAGAGTATATGTGTGTGTGTGTGTGTCTGTGTGTGTGTGTGTATGTTTGTTGATAAGTGTATCTCTTGGTGCATGATTATGTGGCTGTACACAAGATCAGAGAAAACGACCTAGTGCAGGCATGTGTGTCTGTGTGTGTGTGTGTGTGTGTGAGAGTGTGTGTGTGTGTGTGTGTGTGTGTGGGGGGGGGGGATCGTTTGAGAGAGAGAGAAAGAGGTGCGTTCGTCTGTTTCACATACACTTTTATGACAGACACTGATATGCACTGAAACACACTATAACCAAAATGGTTTGAGGACCCCACTCATTCAACCACACACACACACACACACAAAAACACACACACACAGAGACACACACGGACTGAGCCTGTGGCTTGGCGGAGTGAGTGTGTGGTTGTCTTACAGTGAATTAAGCTGTCAGGACTACTCATGAAGGCACTGAGTTACACACACACACACACACACACGCGCACAAACACAGACTCACATCACACTCGTACACAACACACAGACACACAGACTCACACACACACACACACACACACACTCTCTCACACACACACACACAGACTCACACTCACACGTGTACACAACACACAGACACACAGACTCACACTCACACGCGTACACAACACACACACACACACACTCACATTTACACACACACACACACACACACACACACACACACACATAGACACCAAACCATAGCACCAAACACATACACACACCCTCACATGCACACACACACACACACACACACAGATCCCTCTACGAGTTCTGTTGAATTTGTGTATCCAAAGGCCTGCTGCCAGGCATGGTTTGCCTGTTTATAGACATCTTCTAACTGCCATGATTATGACATATAGAGCTTGCCTGGGATTATTATTACGTAAGGGATAATGTATAGAACGCCGGTCATTATTGGGAAAATAAGTCCCGACAGGGCGAACCGGACCCTTACACGCCAGCGGAGCTTGTTGGCCCTATAACAGTTAGCATGGACAGTTAGCTTGTTTACAGTTGATTCCATTGTTGCGAATAGCATGGACAGTTAGCTTGTTTACAGTTGATTCCATTGTTGCGAAGCCTGCCTCCAGGCTCAACTGTCGTCCTACTATCATTGTTATAGTTACCATTTATAAGCATTGATATGGAACAGCGATTAAACTTTTTTACCAGATCTATTTCATAGGTGTCCCGTTATTCAGAATTAAAAGCCACCCCGCCAGCCAATCAGAAAAGAGTATTTCTTCTCTCCGGGTGATAAATGCTGATAGAGCTCGTCTGGGATTATTATTACATGTTTATAGAGCTCGTCTGGGATTATTATTACATGCTGGTATGTGAGTGAGTGACGCTGGTATGATTATAACATGTTTATAGAACTCTTCTGGGGTGATTATTACATATTTATAGAGCTCGCCTGGGATGATTATAACATGTTTATAGAACTCATCTGGGATGATTATTACATATTTATGGAACTCGTCTGGGATTATTTTTACATATTTATAGAACTCATCTGGGATGATTATTACATATTTATAGAACTCGTCTGGGATTATTATAACATGTTTACAGAGCTCGTCTGGTATGATTATAACATGTTTATAGAACTTGTCTGGGATGATTATTACATATTTATAGAACTCGATTGTCAGTTTTACAATATGGTATGGGCCGATGGCCAATCACAGTGCACACGGCATGAGTTGAGGCCCAGTGACAGGGCATATGGCCGATCTAAGTAGACCTCTTCAACTTCATGTCTTTTACAGCTTGCTATTAATCTTAAGGAGTTGTATAGCTGGTTCACCTGTGTGTGTGTGTGTGTGTGTGTGTGAGAGAGAGAGTGTGTGTGTGTGAGAGAGAGTATGTGTGTGGGTGTGTTTTGGCATGTGAGTGTGTATATATGTGTATGTGTGAATGAATATTTGTGGCTGTGTATGTGTCATTATGCTTGCAGCGAGCTTGTAAATTATGGGTGCTTAACACAGTGAGTGTGTGTATGTTAGTGTGTGTGTGTGTTTGTGTGTGCGTGTGTGAGCATCTGATGATGCTTGCAGAGAGCTTGTGAATTATGGGAGCTTAACACGAAATACTGACAGAATTAGGAGAGTTAGGAAAAAAACACAACGACAAGTCATCATGGAAACACATCAAAGAGAGAGAGAGAGAGTGACGCCACCTTTGCCCACATACATACAAACACACACACACACACACACACACATACACACGCACACACACACGCACACACACACACACACACACACACAGCCTCCCACTCTACACAACAGGACGTCGATCAAAAGAGGCGGCAGACACACAAAGCACAAACACGATCCGTCTTCTGACAAAAGCTGTGTTTCTAAAAACCTCAACCAGACAGACAGACAGACACACACACTCACACACACACACCCAGGCACAGAGCTGGAGCTGAGATGAAGTGACAGATGACGTGGGTTTGTGTGCAGAAATCCAGTACATTCACAAAGCTGCCACAAACGCTGCATTCTGGAAATTCACACATACACTCACACACACACACACATACACACACAGATGACATCTGTCCTAACTGGGGCTGCTGAGACAGTAGAGTGAAGTCTGATGGCAAGCAGATGGACATCATCTCTCTGTTACACAGCGTACACACACACACACACACAGCGCTGAGAACCTTAAACTGGCACAAGTTTGCAGAACACAACCCCAGCATGGTAACACACACACACAAACACACACACACAGCGCAAAGAACCTTAAACTGGCACAAGTTTGCAGAACACAACCCGAGCATGGTAACACACACACACACACACACACACACACAGCACTGAGAACCTTAAACTGGCACAAGTTTGCAGAACACAAGCCCAGCATGGCAACACACACACACACACACACACACACACACAGCGCTGAAAACATTAAACTGCCACAAGTTTGCAGAACACAACCACAGCATGGAAACACACACACACACACACAGTGCTGAGAACCCTACACTGGCACAAGTTTGCAGAACACAACCACTGCATGGCAATACACACACACATACACACACACACACACACACAGCGCTGAGAGCCCTACACTGGCACAAGTTTGCAGAACACAACCACAGCCTGGCAACACACACACACACACACACTCAGGTTATGTCCACACTATTGCGTATTCATTTGAATCCGAAAGACTTTTGTCTTCATTACACCATTGTCTTCCAGCTCCCGAAACGGAACCATTTGGGTCCGCTGACGCCCCGTGTTTGTTTTAAGTTGGAGCCGTTGCATATTAGTGTGGACGACTGAATTGCGGAACTATCAGAAATAGATGACGTACAAGTCCATGTTCTCTTCCCTGATGCGTTGTGCTCGCACCACATGATAATGGCCATGTGCTCCATTTCCAGAAGTAAACAACTTCCACAGACCAAGGTCCTGTTTAGACGACAACAAAAACGACAACAAAAACGATGCAACCGGAATGTTTTTCTGCATTTGAAGTGATTCGTTGCTGTTGTTCATATTTTTTGGGATTCTGATTGGTTAACATGGGCTTGAGCTTCTCGTTACACTGCCACGTACAGGTTTGGCATGCTCTTGAAGGCATATACCCGGGTTAGTGTAAAGGAAAACTTTTCTGAAAACTGACAGGTGTGCACAATGTTATTTTTGAAAACGGAGAGGGTAAAATGTCTGTTTATGAAAATAGCTGGCCACGTGTAAACGGAGCACAAGTCAACCTCCATGACTACAGGCTAAAAAAAAATAACTCAAGCCGTTTTTTAGTAAATATTGTGAGACTTATATAGTTAGAACTGAATTATATTATATGATCAAATTAATATAATTAAGTTGGTTTAACTTAATTAAGCTTTTAGAGGACAAATCAGTTTGATTGTGCTAAACTAATTGAGTTCTTCTAACTATAAAAGTCTCACAATATTTACTCAAAAAACAGCTTGAGTTGAAATCACTTAAGGTCACTTAAGGTCACAAAATTAAGGTAACAATTTGCATGGATCTTTTTAAGTTATAGTAACTTACTTCACTTCTGTCGGAATAAAAGCACACAGCAATTTTAATTTTCTGATAGCATTGTTTATTTTTAAAGCAATTGCAACTGGTCCAGTTCAATTGCAATCCATCTGAATTCTTCATTTATCTGTATAAAAGAAAGGCACAATGTTAGAAAATTTATCTAAAAACAAACAAGAAAATGAACAAAATCTACAACGTGGTTTGCAGGGACTGACACAGAATATTTCTCAAACTTCTCCACAGTAAAAACATAAATAATGTTGGCTTAACCTATTATGTTCAGGTTTAGCTAAGAATGTCAAATGGCCCACAAACCTTCATAAATAGTGACAATGTTAGGCTTAACTAGGATGACCAAATATTATCCTCAAACACGTGCAGTGTTAGAACTAGCAATGCTAAAATGTTAAGTGCTGAATACAGCCGCCACGGTGAAACAAAACTTAACAGAAGTTTGAAGACACCAGACAGCTAAAAGTTACCTTTACTAACTCCAGATTATCAAAGGGTAGACTGCAGGTAACTTGGAAGACGCCAACTACCAAAGTCATCTTTTCAAATGGTTCAATTACCACATTGAGTGAGCACATGAAACTAAACTTTAGATTTTTTTTGCTCATGTCCCCTTAGGGGCTCCGTAGATAGCTGTTGCTTGTAAAACAAACACAAAAATAATAGATTACTTTGTGCATACCTTTGATGTTCGGTACAGGATCCTGTTACTTTTTTACTTTCTGTTACTTCTTCTGTTAGGTTCTGAACGTTCAGTCCTGTTATCAGCTTTATACGTTTGGTCACGAGATTTACAAGTTTCACTAACTTAATACTTATCTATTGTTAGGTGAAAGCAAGACTGTTGAAAATCCATATATTGATTAGTTGAGACAGCTTTCTTTCTTTTTCTATGACAAACTCCTTAAAATAACTCACCTATACATGTACAAGTAGCAAAATTATTTTTTTTATGTCGTAAATGTTCTTCATTTTAAGTTTTATCTACTAACGTCATGAATAGTTTTTTAGAGTTGAACGGCTAGGGATTTATATGCAACCTCCATGACTACAGGCAGTGAATGGATTAGATAGATAGATAGATAGATATATACTTTATTGATCCCCGAGGGGAAATTCAGGAATTAATTAATATGATTAATATGCAACCTACTTCAAAGACACTGTATTCTGTAACTGTGTAACAAATAAATCTCTCTTGATCAGTAGAAGTACTCTGTAATGATCTAAAATGTCCACCACACGAGGTATTGTGTTCATTTGTTTGCTTAGCTTAGCAGACAAAGCTAGCTAGCATGCTAATTAGTATTCCTATAGGTTAGTAGTATTCAAGCTAACCTAAAGCTGTCTATTATACAGCGCTCCCAAGTGTCACGCATTGAGCGTGACAGTCACTCATTTTGGTCTTTTGTCACACACTCCCGCCACACATTGAATTTGTCACGCAGAAAAACTATTTATAATATTTAATATGCTACAGCGCCCAAAATGTCTCTAGCCGCACCTCTCTCACTATGGAACCGGCAGTATGGAATCAAGCGTGTCTCCCCTTGAGTTTTTAGTCGAGCCTGCCACTGATCAGCCAATCAAAAAAAAAACCGGGGGGTTACACAATAGGCAATCAGAAATAGCATTAATAGCATTAAAAATAAAATAAATAAAAATAAATAGCATTATTGTATCTGGGTTTTAATGCAACAACCAATGAAAAAAAAGCATATCCTGGAATTGTTCACGTATTTCTGCTACGACGTCTTCCGAACGTTTCGTTCACCCACAGAGAGGCAACCAGTGGAGCGCTGAGCATCACTTTGAGCACATAGTAAGTCAACTCCCTTTTTAATCAGGGCTGTCAATCGATTAAAAAAATTAATCGAATTAATTACATACTCTGTGATTAATCACATATACAATTTTTGCTGTGAAAGTATTTTAAATATTTAAATTCAAATGAATCATTGAATAATCAGCATTAGTGACATTAAAGTTCAAAAACTTTTTTATTATTATTTTCACTGTTCAAATAATGGCCATAATAATCTATAATATGGCCTAATATTCTGAGGAAATAAATTTAAAAGTGTTTCGGGAAGATTTTTTCAGGCCACAGATATAACCTAGGGGATACAATGAAAATAAATCAACACTCCCCTCAATGTCAACACTATTTCTTTGCATTGATGTGCGACTTTAGAGTTGACGAACTCCGGTGATATGCAAATTCCTTGCTGCAGACATTGCAGAGGACTTTATTTTAATCAACACTTTATTTTTATCAAAACCATCAGGCCGTAAATGTTCCAATAAATGATCCAGGCAGCACATTTTCCATTTCCACATTTTACAGTCTAATTTTTACTGACTAGCTCAGGTTCAAAGGTCATACATAATTGACTAATCTGCACTATTTTTTTTAATCAGTTATTTTTTCTATCAAATTAATTAATCGAAATTAATCAGTTACTTTTGACAGCCCTAGTTTTAATGTTACAACAAATTCACAACTTGTTTGACACAAACAATGACTGCTGTTAGAAAATGTTTCCCAGATAGCATCCGTTTTTCATGAGTATCTGTAACTTAGCCAACAGTTATACAGCCTGTTCACTGACAACACCTATTCAGAACAGTCTAGGCCATAGTAATTTTCGTCATCACACGATGATGACTGACCAAATAAATTAGCACTAAATAAATTAAAATGTATTGCAAAGTCGATGTTTTAGGTAACTTTTAAAATCATGTCCTATTTTATAATTATATCCTGGCCATGGATGCATTAATCATTATCTGTCTTTCAAAGATGTCAGATAAAAACAATTAAGCATCCGCTCATTCGCCCTGAGAGGAAAGAGGCCAGTTTAGAAGATGCTAGCCAAGAGAAAGTGGCTAAAAGGGTAGGTGTACTAGAGGAGGAGACGGTGCAGGTGGAAGAGGAGGTGGAGGAGGAGGAGACAGTGCAGGTGGAAGAGGAGGAGGAGGAGGTGGAGGAGGAGGAGACAGTGCAGGTGGAAGAGGAGGAGATGGAGGAGGAGACAGTGCAGGTGGAAGAGGAGGTGGAGGAGGAGGAGGAGGAGGAGACAGTGCAGGTGGAAGAGGAGGAGATGGAGGAGGAGACAGTGCAGGTGGAAGAGGAGGAGACAGTTCAGGTGGAAGAGGAGGAGATGGAGGAGGAGACAGTGCAGGTGGAAGAGGAGGAGATGGAGGAGGAGACGGTTCAGGTGGAAGAGGAGGAGATGGAGGAGGAGACAGTGCAGGTGGAAGAGGAGACGGTTCAGGTGGAAGAGGAGGAGATGGAGGAGGAGACGGTTCAGGTGGAAGAGGAGACGGTTCAGGTGGAAGAGGAGGTGGAGGAGATGGAGGAGGAGACAGTGCAGGTGGAAGAGGAGGAGACGGTTCAGGTGGAAGAGGAGGTGGAGGAGATGGAGGAGGAGACAGTGCAGGTGGAAGAGGAGGTGGAGGAGATGGAGGAGGAGACAGTGCAGGTGGAAGAGATGGAGGAGGAGATGGCTAGGGTGCTAGAAGAGAGCTAAGGTGCTAAAAGGGAGAAAAGTACCAGGAGCAGCCACCTACAAGAGCTCTTTTAATAATGAATGGACCTCTAAATGCCCATTTATTACTGTAGGAAGCACCAGCTGCTATTACTGGTGCTCTATCTGCCGCCAAGAGAACTCCTGTGCCCATCAAGGTGTGCGGGATGTGACAAGGCACATAGAAAGTAAGGGGCATCAGACCAAACAGCAGCACTGAAGTCAACCAGCACAGTCAAAAACTTTTACTTGCCAGTGACTAAAGAAATGAGGTCAAGGTACATAGCACATTAAATCCAAAAGTTTGATTACAATGTTCATGAATACAATTTTCTATTCCATCTATTCCATGTTTATGCCATATTATAAGACATTCATCCATGACATGCACAGAATACTGCTCTGTAATTTATTTTTTATTGTTACTGAAATGCATAGATTTTAATGGACATACAGACAAGGGTTAAAACAGTGTTAACATTCAAATTTGTATTCAGCATAGCTATATCTTTTTTGATTTGTTTCTGTTGCAGACAAGGAGAGCCGAGTTGAAAGTTGCTGTAGCAATGGTTCAACACAATGTTGCATTTGCTGTGGCTGACAATTTCAGCCCCTTGTACAGGGAATGCTTCAAAGTCTCTCCCACAGCTCAAAAAATATGTGCATCATTAATCAGGCAGTTGCACCACATTATAGGAACGAGCTGGTGATGAAGATGAGGGAAAATCACTTTACGCTGATCATGGATGGCTCAAATGACACAGTTACGACAGCTAAATTGCCTGTTTCCATTTTCTCATGTTTATGTCACACGTAAGGGATAATGTATAGAACGCCGGTCATTATTGGGAAAATAAGTCCCGACAGGGCAAACCGAACCCCGACGCGCAGTGGAGTGGTCTTGTTCCGCCCTGAAGGGACTTATTTTCCTAATAATGACCGGCGTTCTATACATTATCCCGCTTATTACACGGCTACTTGCCAAAACGAAATAATAAACTCCCCACGATATGACTTTAGCCTACATAGCCTAGCCTATTTGTTACCGTTCATCTTGGCATTTGCTGAGAAACAAATAGTTTGCAACAACACACGCTGAACTTGAATCAAACATTCTTTAGAACACAGCTGATCAACCGTCTGCTTTCACTTTTGAATGAAGTTCCAGTCCTTGCGTAGTGATATGAAATACCTGAATTAGAAGCACAAACTCCATAGCCATTGACAGCGGTGATTATTTTTTAAGGAAAAATGCTTAAGGAAAATCCCAGCATTTACATTCATGGATGCCCTTGCCATATAATCCATAACACTGCCAAACACGCAGGGAAGAGGTTTTTGGAAGTAAGTTTCAACCTGTTTGCTTTCCATTAAATATCTGTTAAGCTAAGGTGAAATAAATCATTTGCTGTATATGACATAATACATGTCTTGTTCTGCAGATATCTGGATTTGACACTGAGGACCTTGTGCTTGACGTTGGATACTGGTTTAAGGGCAGCACAAACCGTAAAGGTTACTTGAAAGATTTGTAATTCAATTAGCTCCAGTGTTATACACCCAAACTGAGGAAAAATTGTGTTAAAGTTGTTTGTTTTTCTTACATATTTTACCAGAATTTTGTGAACTCCATGTCAGTGATTATATGGAAATGCTGCTGTACATTTCCGTGAGGTGGCCGAGTTTGGAGACGTGCATCACCCGCATTCTGCAGCAGTATGGCCCTCTCACCAGCTCACACATTATATTGGCACTAGTTCAAGATAGTTATATGAGACACCCTTTAAGTACGGTAAGTCACACATTATATTGGCACTTAGTTCAAGATATATATATATGAAGTTTCAAGTTTCACTTTATTTATCCTCAGAAAAGGAAATTTAGTGTGCAGCAGGGTGTCTAAAACACATACACAGTGAGACACCCAATACTAACAACCAGTATATTTGTAGATGAGAAACAGCCGAGGTTCCAAAGGCTGGTGGAGGCATTTTCTAATTTCATTTTCTAATCCCCCGACAGAAGTCGACCTCCTGTTTCTTCAGGCCACATTCCCAGTGTTCTCTACACAGAACCTCCTTCTCCAGAGAGAAAAGGCCTCCATATTTCAGCTGTATGAAGAGGTAAATGGGAATATTGGTCTCCTGTCTTAAGTGCAACACCCTTGTGAAATATAGGTTGTGTTACTTTGTCAAGAAAGACAATTAAGCTATCTAATTTGAAAACAGCTGACATATTTGCTGATTCTGTGCACTACATGTGTCCCTTCATACATTTCTTGTACAGAGTGAACAAATAACTTAAATCTACTCATAGTCATTGAACTGAGTAGCAATTGCATTAGTATTGCATTTGAACCTTTTATGACATTACATTTTGCAGATGACAAAATTCCTCAAAAAACCGAGGTTCATGGTACCAGCAGCACTTCGAGGAGAAATCCATGACATCCCCTACAAGGACCCATAGGTAATGCTAATGAAGTCACATAGCAAGATAAACTTGTATGCTTATTGACAGCAAATGCACCTTTTCTTTGGATTGAGTGGTCTTTCCTATGATGGAAAATGGATACAAATTTTTCAAAAGTATGGTATCCCACAATATATTCACCTCTCTGCCACCTGGTAGAAGATATAAGGGCATCGGAAACAGAACTAGATTCAGAACCATCCTCAAGCCATCAGGATGCTGAACTCTACTCAACTATGTTCACTCTCCGAATCCTTCTACTTAAATTAATCCTTTTTTATTTTACCTCTACTATTTATCTACTTTCTATTTAAATTGTATTCTGTAAAGTTGTGATTACTTTGAGCACAACTCATTTCATGACTGATAAATGTTATATACGAGTATGTGACAATAAACGTGAAACTTGTATAACCCGGAGATATCCTATAAGATGCCTGTATTTGACTAACTTTCTCTATGTCTTCTGTCTCACTGATAGGAGAGAAACTCAATGTGGGTTTCACCACCAGAGCCACGCTCAACAGGATCCTTGAGGCTGGAGAGGTGACACAACAAAAGGCCAAACAGTTCCAGCAGGCAGCACTGGCCTTTTTGGTCGGAGCTGTGGAGTATGCCATAGACAAACTTCCATTGAAAGATGCTCTCCTGAAGCATGCGAGATTTGTTGATGTGCAGCTGAGAGCTGAGTGTGGGGTTGAAGATGCCCTATACTTTGTAGACAGGTAAGGGTTTTCACATACTGATTATATAGATTTAAGTTTAATGGTCATGATCACAAAACAAACATGTCTCTCACTATATTCTAATCAGTCTTGTACACATGTGCTCTTTTTTAAGATTTCAGGAACTCCTTCCTTTTCATGATCCAAAGGAACAGGACCAAGTAAGTGAGGAGTTTATGGAGTACCAATTAATAGACATTGCCATGCCCCAGGACCCAACAGTTTTTGATGTTGAGGAGTTTTGGGGAAGAATGTCCTCAATAAAGTAAGAAATGTTTTGCACACAACATGACTTGCTCAGTATTATTACAATGAAAGGAAAACATTTGAGTAATCGAGGCCCCTGGTTCCTTTTTTCAAAGGTGACTGGCTTTGGGAGGCTATCAAAGATCGCAGCCTTGGTTTTAGTGCTTCCACATTCTAATGCAGATGCCGAGAGGGTATTTTCGATGGTCGGTTTAAACAAAACCTCAACACGAAACAGCTTGTGGCTCTGGCTGGGACATTGTCCTCAATCATGACCCTGAAAATGGCTGGGCTTGAGCCAAACTGTTTCAAATGGGAGCCAACACCACAAATGACAAAAGAGTACAAAAAGGCAACAAATACTTAAAATAAACAACACCAGTCATAATCTCTCTCTCTCTCTCTCTCACTCACTCACTCACTCACACACACATGCAGAAATTGAATAAATACCTTCTATTTGGTTTAATTGTCAGTGCCATGTGTCAAATCATTCTGCAAGTCTGAGCAATTATTAATAACAACAACAAAAACACTAATAGTCTAATAATAATAATATTATTAATATAACACCCCCATTCCTGCGAACCATCCAAGCCACCCCCCTTTGACCACAAACGGGGTTGGGGAGAGATGGGGGGGGGGGGGGGATTTGGATGTCACTCTTGCCTGTCTTCAAAACTTGAGAGCCCTGTAAATTATATCCAGGCAGTAACTTGACAGACATTGCCTATTTTTCAGATTATAGCTGATGGTAATTTCTTCCATTGAATCCATACTTGTTGACTGTACGTTTGTCATGATTTTGAAGAGTCAGAATTAGGAGTTTTAAAGCAGGTTTTTAACGCCTAGTGTTTATCTGACCTAGCAACAGTAACAGGACATGTAGTTTGATTTGCGTATCCATGGTGATGATGTGGACGCTCACCATATCTACTTCGAAACTGAAACGGTCTTTGTGGACATGGAGCGAATTTGGTTCAAAAATCTGTATTACGCAGTAGTGTGGATGTAGTCTCACAGTTACACACACACACACACACACAAACACACACACACAAACACACACTCTCTCTCACACACATTTACACATGCACACACACACACACACACACTTACACACAAACACATACTCTCTCTCACACACATTTACACATGCACACACACACTAATGTAATCTCACATACGATGTACTTGTCAGTGTAAGAGAGAAACTGATAGAGAGCAATCCTTGAGGCTGAGCTGCTCTCTTCCCAACTCTCACACACACACACACTCTCTCTCTCTCTCTCACACACACACACACACACAGAGAAACTGAGGCTACGTCTAAATTTTTGTGCAGCTTTTGTTATGATTCATCCATCCGCAGTGGAGCACATTGGCTCCCCTGGAGACCCCGAACTCATGTTGCTCTGCAGTGGTATCGGCACCCCTGGAGACCCCAAACTAATGTTGCTCTGCAGTGGTATCGGCACCCCTGGAGACCCCAAACTCATGTTGCTCTGCAGTGGTATCGGCACCCCTGGAGACCCCGAACTCATGTTGCTCTGCAGTGGTATCGGACGACTGTGTGTGAATGTGTGCCAGTAGTGTGCCATCTGAAAAGAGATTACGTACAAGCTCATGTTCCCTTCCTGATTGGACCTGGTTCCTTCCCTGATTCGTTGTGTTCCTATCATGTGACGATGGCCATGTGGCCCTTATCCCCAAAACACCAATAAGAAGCTAAGAAGAATAGAATAGAAATGGGGGGGGGGGGGGGTTACAGTTGTTTGTACAAGTCTGTGCATCGGCGTTGTGTGCCGTGCCGTGTTGTGCCGTGCTGAGCTGTGCTGTGCTGTGCTGTGCAGTGCTGTGCTGTGTTGTGTTGTGCCGTGCCGTGCCGTGCCGTGTTGTGCCGTGTTGTGTTGTGTTGTGCCGTGTTGTGTTGTGTTGTGTTGTGTTGTGTTGAGCTGAGCTGTGCTGTGCTGTGCTGTGCTGTGCAGTGCTGTGCTGTGCTGTGTTGTGTTGTGTTGTGCTGTGCTGTGCTGTGCTGTGCTGTGTTGAGCTGTGCTGTGTTGTGTTGTGTTGTGTTGTGTTGTGTTGAGCTGTGCTGTGCTGTGCTGTGCTGTGTTGTGCTGTGCTGTGCTGCGGTGTGCTGTGCTGTGCCGTGCTGTGCAGTGGTGTGTTGTGCTGTGGTGTGCTGTGCTGTGCCGTGCCGTGAATGATCGAGTTGTTGGTGATGATTGTCAACCTCCCTTCGGAAAGTGACTCCTCTGCTGCAGTGGACGTTTGGATGCCACTTGAGCTGTGAACACAAAACATAGCAGAGTCAATCTAGCGTTCCACACAGGCTAATGTGCCTGGCTATTTAACAATAACTAATCATTCTCTAGTTTCAACAGACTCTAGATGAAAACGTTTGGTAATGTCCTCCTTCTTGTGCGGGAAGTCCTTTCCCATCGCAGACGCAGCCTCAGGTGACAGGCAGTTGTCGTGGAAAACACTTGTCCCCATTTGCCATGACTCCCAATCCACAGCCAACGCAGCCATGCTCGTTTTATAATCCAAAGCAACTTCAAGGCTGAGCAGCTCTCTCCCCAGCTTCCCACTGACTCATGACCAACTGAACTAACCCAGAGGTCAACTCCCCCATGCACACAACAGTGTGTGGAGAGATGGCCAGTGTGTGTGTGTGTGTGTGTGAGTGTGATAGAGAGAATGCAAGTACAGTTCTGCATGAGAGGGTGTTTGAGTGTTCACAGCCATAGTGATATTATATGACAGTGTGTGTGTGTGTGTGTGTGTGTGTGGAGAAAGAGAGAGAGAGCTGGTGAGCCATCATTCCTGCAAATAATATAATAAGACTGTGGAGGGAGAACCACAGAGAGCTGTCATCAACTATGTATCATGCCACACACACACACACACACAGAGACACACACACACACACACACAGAGACACACACACACACACACACAGAGATAAGTGTGTACACTCATACACACACACACACAC
>NC_055972.1:5303660-5318660 GCF_018492685.1 Alosa sapidissima | reverse complement strand
TCAGCTTATTATGTGCTGTTAACCAGCAACCATAGATATTAAAAGAAAGCAGCAAGTATGGCTACAATTTCTGTAGTTGCTGTGTCCATTCATTGTTATTCTCTCTCCTGCTCAAACAAAAGTTGTGCGTGCATTAACCCTTTAGGCGCCAGAGGTTTTTTTTTTTGAAACGTTCGATTTTGACATCTTCATTTCAAAAGGCTATATCTTAAAAGTGATAAGATATACAGACTTTCTGTAAATTAGAGAAATATTAAGGATGACCCAAAGTTTATGTAGGGATTAAATGTTTATATCTAATTTGCATATTATGACATCATATGGTGGCGGCCATCTTGGATTATAGAATTTTCATGAAAAGTCGCATGTTTGAATGATAAAATGCACCACTTCTTTCCCCCCAAAATGTCCCTCACCTTCTGTATGCTATATTGCACAATACTGAATGCTCAGGTAAATAGTAAGTAGTGAACAAACTGTGTAAATCATTACTAATAAATGGCAGAAACAAACCAAATGCATGTAGCGGTAGACTGGCCTTTTGCTGTAGAGATTTTCCATTTACTACATACAGTATGCACTCTGATTCCATGTATGGGGCACATGTATATTATTCAGATGACACACAAACACAAGTAGACAAGACCTGTTTAGTTCAAAAGCTCATTTGCCACGGCAAGGCACAGATCAGGAGTGAGATGACGAGACAAGACAAGAGACAATGTTAGTATTTTTTTCTTTTTGTTGATGTTTTTTTTGTTTTTTTTTCTTAGCTGACAAAGACACACACATCACAAGGACATGAACACACAAAAAGGAACACATAGTGTATGTCCTAAATGATCAGGGAAATAGATAGCAAATCAACAGTGTAAATCATTACTTTTTTTTTTATGTAGCAGGCCTTTTGCTGTAGAGATAATGACTCCCTATCCATACAGGGCCGGCATTCCCATCATCTTGTGATAGACTATGCATGACCTAATGTGTGTGTGTGTGTGTGTGTGTGTGTGTGTGGGAGAGAGAGAGAGAGCGTGTCACCACCTCCACCATGCGAGCAGCATGGCCAGATCTGCCTCGCGCGCGCCGAGTGGAGAGAATTTGCGCAGCTCGGACTAGGCCTACTGTCATTCTCATTGCGACTCCCCACACTGCCACTACGTTCCCCCCTAACTGTCCTATGAGCACTTCGACCTCGTCTAACATACCCATTAGACAAAGGCTCCACCACGTTACTGTCGCCGCGATTGTGGAGAGGCACACGTTCAGAAGACAGAAGCTAGCGCTATGGACATGCTACCTCCAGCCTCGTTCGCCACACCACTAACACCCTGCTAACTTCCCGATGAACACTCCGAACCCGTGAAACATTATTCCCACCAGTGACATTGGGCAAACGATTCAACGTTTGTGCTTGGTGTAAGCTAAACTATGGAGTAAACTCTCACTTTGTCCAGCTGCATCATTGCAAGGCAGGGCTATACAACGCAGTTCCCATTTCTCCAAACAACGCAGTTCCCATTTCTCCAAACCATACATAATTACAAGGAAAAATATTACCACACGAGGGAAATCAGTGTGGTGTCCATTAAGATGTGAAAAAATAGGCACGTGATGTTGAACTGCATGCCGATGCCATTTAACCGAAATGCCACAGCAGCAGCACGGGAGAGGAGAGCTTATCTGATAGAAGATATGCACTGTCTATGCATTGAGAGGTAATGTTAGATTACATTGCAAAAATATCGCCATGCATTCATAACCTTGTGATTCAGTGAGAGTGATCCCAAAACATCGGAAAGTATGTCTTTGTGACATTTCTGTATTACATTTTGTCAAGAAGAAAAATCAATAGCTAACTGTTCCCAACTGAACAGTGATTATAGTGCTGTGAACACTCCTGGCTGCGGCTGGCAAATACGCCACCATAATAGCAATCAGCTGTGGAACAAGCGTGCCTGTTGTTAAAGGGAATGTGAGATGATGACACTCTGATTGGTTTATTGCACGTTACGCCCAAACCACACCCATGATTAATGTAGCTACTTCAGACCACCCCATTTTACATTACATTACATTTGGCTGACGCTTTTTTAACCAAAGCGACTAACAACATGGTAAACAGTAAGTGTTAGAACAATTCTCACAATTTTAGGACAGTTTAAAAAAAAACATTAGAGTACAGTAAGAATAAGTGCGTCGGTGAGTGCTGTTTTTAACAGTTACTTGTCAGTTTAAAACGGCTGGTGAGTGCTAGGATCAGTAAGACTTGTTGTAAGTGTTGCTATGAGAGTAGATGTTCTCTAAAGAGCTGGGTCTTCAGGAGTTTTTTGAAAGTGGAAAAGGATGTCCCTGCCCTTGTAGGAACTGGCAGTGTGTTCAACCAACGAGGAACAACAGATGAGAAAAGTTTGGATTGGCTTGAGCGTACCGGTGGTAGAGCTAGACGTCATTCGTCAGAGGAGCGCAGCGGTCTGGAGGTAGTGTAAGTCTGTATGAGGGCATTCAAGTAGGTGGGAGCAGAACCGGAGACTACTTTGTAGGCAAGCGTTAGAGACTTGAATTTGATGCGGGCCGCCATAGGTAGCCAGTGTAGCTGGATGAGCAGCGGGGTAACATGTGCCCTTTTGGGTTGGTTGTAGACCAGGCGCGCCGCCGCGTTCTGGATCATCTGAAGTGGTTTCACTGCGCAGGCTGGGAGACCTGTCAGGAGGGCATTGCAGTAGTCGAGTCGTGAGATGACTATTGCCTGAACCAGAAGTTGGATTTGCGTCAGGCGCAACAGTCATTTATCCCGCCGGTAAAATAGCAACAGCGCCCAAGATCTGCCAACAAAGTGACTTGCGTTTTGCGCAAATATACTTCCATTTTAGATAATTAAAATAGTGCCCTTATTCTCATTCTCTCTCCTGCACAAACATTATGTCCTGTATGCCTAGCTGTGTGTAGTTCTACTGCATAACGTTTCGCAAATAAATGAGTTTGTTTTACAGAAATGGCCTACAGTCACACTGCATGGTAGGCTATAACGCCAAACCTCACTGAATATGAGCCAGCCAGAGTCCAAGGCCATCACCAAATCTAATCTCTGGTAGGCCTAATGTTCAATTTCGCCAATGACATGTCAATGAAAATTGAGTGTTGTGTTATTAACTATGATGTTACTTTGCATACAAAGGACACTGGAAAAATAGGAGGTGGTGTTTAGCCTACATGGGAAGCTTAAAGCGATGGTTCGGAGTAATTTCACCCTAGGGTCCTTTGCACCATGACCCCGAGCCAAACACCCTCCCAGAACCTTTTTTCCCTGGACGAGTAGCGCATGAAACTAATGACGTTCTGCAGTCGTGATGGAACCAACTTTACCCCACTAATAATTTCCTGAATGGTACGAAATTTCTGCAGTAGTACAACTGCCAACTCCGAACCATCGCTTTAAGGCCTATTCTTCTGTCATTCCACTTTACATTTCAAGTTACTTGCACATTAAAACTAGTAGAAAATGTAGGCTATTTAAAAATCCTCAGAATGAAAGTATGAAAGTAACTGTACGTTAAATATCCAAACTTTTTCTTGTAACCGTCTTTATGTGGCTCTTCTGAGATTAAAAAAATAATACATTTGGTCAAAGTGGCTCTCCAGGCAAAAAAGGTTGCCGACCCCTGGTCTATGAGTGTGTATGCATGTGTGTGTGTATGTATGTGTGTGTGTGTGTGTGTATGTGTGTGTCTAGTCTGTGTGTGTGTGTGTATGTGTGTGTGTGTGTATCTGTGTGTCATGCAGGCCTTTGTAAATGTGTGTGTGTGTTTGTGTGTGTCATGCAGGCCTTAGTAATTGTGTGTGCATGTGTGTGTGTGTGTGTCATGCAGGCCTTTGTAAATGTGTGTTTGTGTGTGTCATGCAGGCCTTTGTAAATGTGTGTGTGTGTGTGTGTGTCATGCAGGCCTTTGTATAAGTAAGTATAAGTATAAGTATATATACTCTTTTGATCCCGTGAGAGAAATTTGGTCTCTGCATTTATCCCAATCCGTGAATTAGTGACACACACAGCACACAGTGTATGTGTGTGTCGTGCAGGCCTTTGTAAATGTGTGTGTGTATGTGTGTGTGTGCGTGCGTGTGTGTGTCATGCAGGCTGTGCTGGCAGGTGGTTGCGAGTATCAACAGAAAATGCTTCTGTCACAATTCTGAACCTCACTTGGACACAAGCATTGTTATAAACAAACACACACACACACACACACACAAACACACACAAAGTCACTCATACATACACACTCACACACACATGCATACATACACAAAGTCACACACACACACACACACACACACACAATGACAGACACAGACAGACATGAGGTGCCTTGTAGGCAGTCATGCTAGAGGACTAACATGACCCAAATCAATTGGACTTGACTCCATCAGTATTGCTCTCCTCACTGAAGTGACAGACCGAGGCCCTGACAAACCATATAACTAAGAGCAGTACCACAGGCTCCACACACACACACACACACACACACACACATGCTTATACATACACACACATGCTCATAGACACACACACACAGACACACACACACACATGCTCATAAACACACACACACACACACACACTCATACACATGCTCACACACACACACACGCTAACACACACACACACACACGCGCTCATACACACTATACCTGCCAAACAAACACACACACACACCTTCAGTATACAGCACCTACAGACATCACTGACCCCCCATACAAACATACATATACTGACACAAAGCTTTAGAGTGCCATCTCTTACACACACACACACACACCCACACACACACACACACACACCCACATACACACACATACACACACATACACACACAGACACACAGAATCTGGGGCAGAGCCAGTAAACTAGGCAGGAGACTGTGGAAGCGTGTCCATTTATGGCTAACAGAACTGAGTGGAATTATAAACATATTATGAAACACACAACAAAACCACCACTTCAGCCTGTTTCACCATCAGAGGCACCAGCCAATAGAATAAAGCTGTTTCACATTGATTCTCATACACACACACACACACACTCACACACATATAAGGCGCACACATACATAGTCACACAGATACACACACACATACACACATGCAAACAGGTGAATATACATAGACACACAGATACACAAACACACACACACACAAACCTGCTTTCATACCCCTACATGAACTCTTACACAAGCACAAACTGAACTACATGTACATGCGTAGATAAATGCGCGAACACACATACACACACGCACACACACACACACCAGTTCCCAGTTTCACTGATTGGTCCAGGCAGGTTGTGACTGTTCCAAGGAGGATCATTCATGCCTGGCAGAGCATTAAGATCTCTCTGTCCCTCTCACACACGCATACACACACACACACGGATACATGTCTATGCACACACACACACACACACACACACAAACACAAGTATATAAACTCACACACATACATACATACATACACACACACACACGCGTGTATAACAAACACACACCAAAACACTCACCACGAAACACACCGAGCACACACCGATACACACCACGATTGGAATGCTTCAATTGAACACACACCGATACACACCGCGATGGGAATGTTTCAATTGAACACACACCAATACACACCATGTGAATGCTTGAATTGAAAACACACCAAAACAGCCCAAGAAGGGAATGCTTAAACAGCCAATGGGCAAATGGCAACAGAACTCACGGAGATCTCAAGAAAAACCCTTTAACCTCATAACGTTTTAAAGACGTGTGTGTGTGTGTGTGTTCATGTTAGTAACATTTTACACGGTTAGTCCAACAGAGACTTTAAAGAGAGTTTGTTTAAATTCAAGCTCAGTCTTTAGTGTTACTGTTCTTGAACTGTTATTCAATTAAACAAACCATACCTCTAACCCTAACCTAAACTATAATCGTTATTTTCTACTCTGTTCTGGAGACCGCTCATAAGACACACACACATACACACACACACACACACATGCACATCCGAACACACACACTGTTAGGATTTCAAAGTAAAAGTTCACTCACACACTGATGTTGCACCTGCTGTTGTTGTAAGAGCTGATAAAGGTTTCTGTCATACTTTCCTTTCCTTGGGGACACTGACATGCTGTGTGTGTGTGTGTGTGGGTGTATGTGTGTGCGCTCATAGGAGTGTGTGTGTGTGTGTGTGTGTGCTCGCTTAGGAGTGTGTGTGTGTGTGTGTGTGTGCGTGTGTGTGTGCTCGCTTAGGAGTGTGTGTGTGTGTGTGTGTGCACGCTCATAGGACTGTGTGTGTGTGTGTATGTGTGTGCGTGTGTGTGTGTGCTCATGTGTGTGTGTGCTCGTGTGTGTGTGTGTGTGCGTGTGTGTGTGAGTGTGTGTGTGAGTGTGTGTGTGAGTGTGTTTGTGTGTGTGATGTGTGTACATGTTTAGGACTCCATACTCACTCTGCAGTGTATTGTTCATCCATTGTTCTGTGTGTTTGAATAGAAAGATGCACATGATGCAGATCAGTCACGCCTACCGAAATAGACAAAGAAACACACACACATGAACACATACAGACATGAACACACACACACACACACACACACACACACACACACATATGAGCACATGCATGAGCACACACACACATATGAGCACACACACACACACACACACATGAGCACAGACACACACACACACACATACACACAAATACATATAAGCACACACACACATGAGTACACACACACATACACAGCAAGGCCTAATGTCGTTGCAAAACATTAGGCACAGCAAGTCACAGGCAAATCCCACAGGAGGAGAGCTTTCAAGTTATGGGGCCCCTCAAAGACACACACACACAGACACACACACACACACACACACACATTCTATTCAAATGCATATCCTATTCATTCACAAAAACACACATTCTTTCACATATGTAGACACACACACATATACACACACACACACATATATATATAGTACTATAAAAAAACAAACACAAACACACATGCTGTACATAGTTACACATATGTACTATAGCAATCAAACATGGACACACAGACACACACACACAGTTACACAAACATAAACACACACACACATTGTTACACACACACAGTTAAAGAAAAACTGACTTAATAGAAAAACTCACTCAAATACCCCATAAACACACACACACACACACACACTACAGTCCCAGAAGCTCAGTGAAGCACATGTTCACTGAGGTCTGGAACAAATCAACACTCAATTGTACAATTCAGCTTACTAAATGTGTGTGTGTGTGTGTGTGTGTGTGTGTGTGTGTGTGTGCGTGTGTGTGTGCGAGTCTGTGTGTGTGTATCAGTGGTGGTATTAATGCAAACTATCTCACACGCACATGGTGTTAGGATTGTTCCTGATGACACAACCTTCAATAAGAATTATCTTCATCCTCTCTCTCTCTCTCTCACACACACACACACACACACACACACACACTGCAGTAGGGAGGGAAAGAGCTCTATAGGGATAAACACTTGGCTGTCCAGCTTCCAAATCTCTGCTCTTCATCTCAAACCGCACTGAATCAAACAGATTGCACAATCACATAAATGACACACACATATACATACACACACACACACACACACACACACACACATACACACACACAATGACCCCCTGTCATTAGAGATGAGAAAGATGATTACATCTTCCAAATATGCTACTTCTCCCACTCTTTTCCTCCTATTTTTTTTTCTCTCTCTCTCTCTCTCCTTTTACCCCCTCTCCCTCTCTTTCATTTCTCTCCTCCTGTCCATCTCTCTCCCCTTTCTTTCTCCCTCTCTCACTCCCCCTCTCTCTCTCCCCCATGTCTTTCTCCCCCTCTCTCTCTCTCTCTCTCTTCTCTTTCTCTCTCTCTCTCTCCTTTCTTTTTCTCTCTCTCCCTCTGAAGTTGAGGACAATAGCTCACATGTGGTGTATTAATTACCACAGATAATGGTGGGGCCATGTGTTTCTGGGAGTGCACATCAGAAGCTTTAATACACACATGCATACACACACACATGCATACACACACACACACACACACACACACACACACACTTACACTCTCACACACACACACAAACACACACACACACACACACACACAAGCACACAGAGTTGTGTTGCTGGTAGGATGATGCTCAGCACATCTGCTCTGCAGAGTGGAGTGGCATTGCATCAGAACAGAAGCACCATCCTTGTGTGTGTGTGTGTGTGTGTGTGTGTCTGTGTGTCTCCCCTTCCCACTCTGTCTCTCTCTCTCCCCCCTCTTTCTGTGTGTGTGTGTGTGTGTCTGTGTGTGTGTGTGTGTGTGTCTCCCCTTCCCACTCTGTCTCTCTCTCCCCCATCTTTTTCTATGTGTGTGTGTGTGTGTGTGTGTGTGTGTGTGTGTGTGCGTGTGTGTGTGTGCGTGCATTAGTCTTTGTGTCTCTTTTCAAGTGTTCTATGTGCTGGGCATGTACTGTGAAGGTTTAGTCATGGGCATTGAGGTGTGTGTAAAGAACTGTGTGTGTGTGTGTGTGTGTGCACGTCTGTGTGTGTGTGTGTGTGTGTCTGTGTGTGTGTGTGTGTGTGTGTGTGTGTGTGTGTGTGTGTATCCATGTGTCTGTGTGTGCGCGCGTGTGTGGACATGAGAGCATGTGTATGTTTGTGTGTGATGGTGCAGAAAGTGGACTCGGTAACCTTGAGATGCCATGCAAGCATTCTACTGTCACCACACACACATGCACGCACACATGCACGCACACATACACACACACATACACACACACACACACACACACACACACACACACACACACACACACACACAACAAAATGCTCAATCCTGCTCACAGAGGTCCAAACCGCAACAACAAGTGTGACATTCCTCTTTAGCAGACCCAGAGAAGAGTGGCTGTTCTTATTCAGAGTCACATACTGAAATACAAACACACACACACATATACATGCATACGCATACGCACACACACACATGCACATGGACACGCACACACACACAGACACACACACACATACACACACCTTTATATCATATCAGGGGTCAGATGTGTGTTCGCACGCGTGTGTGCGTGTATGTGTGTGTGTGTGTGTGTGTGTTTGTGCACATATGGTACATATAACGTTTTACAGTATTTATTACAGAAGAAAAAGAGGAAAGAAGAATCAAAACAGGCCAACACACACACACACACACACACACACACACATCATTAGGTGCGGCTGGTCCATTTGGGCAGGTGGGGCAGAGCCCTACCAAAGATTAGATTCCTCCACTAGAAAAAATAGATCCATAAACTAGATTCTAAATAAATGTTCTTTGTACATTCATTCAGTGAGATAAGTATTTATTCCTTTTATGTTTCTAAGTTGTAAACAACATTTTAAAGGAGTTTCCCTTGCTTGCACACACACACACACGTGCATTTCTCAAAACAATTCGTACAAATTCTACTCGTTCGCGTTCAAAGTCAACGAATGACACAAGGACTTGTCATTCTGATGGCACTGACATGTTCATTGACACACATATTTACTTTTGAGAGATGAACTAAGGATTTTGAGCAAGAGACTGGCTTTTGCAGGTAATCCATGGTGGTCTGCTATTTGAACAAGTTGTTTTGAAAAATGCACTTACTGTTTTGCAAATGTCGAGGATGATTTGAGAAAAGTACCAAAGCGACTGAGAAAAACTGTAGCATAAATCTTCCATTTTTTTTTTATCTTTGACGTGGATATCAAGGAAATAACATATGCTATTGAATTCCCTTATAATGAATAAATTAAAACACGTTTTGACTGCCAGGACGCCGGTGCACCCTCACATGTAGACACACACACACACACACATACAAACAGCAGACACACACACACAGCAGACACACACAACATACACACACAAACATACAAACAGCAGACACACTCACACAGCCACATACTACACACTACACACAGCAGACAAACAAGACATACACACACAAACATACAAACAGCAGACACACACACACAGCACACACACACTACACACAGCAGACACACACAACATACACACACAAACATAAAAACAGCAGACACACACACACACCACACACAGCAGGCATGCACACACAGCACACACACACACACACACACACACACACACACACACACACACACACACACACAAACACACACATACACACACACACACAGCAGACAAAACACACACACACACACAGCAGACAGTGGGCAGCTTCTTTACTGGCAGCACATCATGTTGGGCGGCTGCAGCCCAAAGGCAGGGAGTGGATGCCTGGCAACAGCGCCCGCTGAACAGGTGCCAGAGCGAACAGGTAGCAGGTGAGGAGCAGCGGCCGACCAGAGGAGACCAGACGAGGCTGACTCACGGCTGACTCACGGTTCGGTCGCCGCTCTGCTTTGATGAGTCTGCAACCAGGAATTATTCTTAAGGGCAATGACATAGATTACAAGAACTAAAGAATGCACACAAATACACACACACACACACACACACAAACAAAACAAAAAAAACCCCCAGAAACATCTGGCAATGGACCAGGCAGGTGTGGGAACCAGAAAAAAGAACAACCTGCAGGTGTGTGTCTGAGTGGGTGGAGTTTCAGCGTGTTTCAATGAAAGAGAGAGAGAGAGAGAGAGAGAGTGATCAATGTAATGATGAATGCAAGACACATGTGGATAGTACATTTAAAAAAAAAGTTGTACTTCACAGAATCAGAGAAAAACCTGTAACGAAATCCAGGTATGTTACCCCAGTCAGTGAGAGTGAAAGTGAGAGACAACGATAGAGACAGAAAGGGAGAGAAGAGTGAGTCCTCATTAAACACACACACACACACACAGACACTCATACACAGACTGGCTAATTCAGACACACACACGTCACACACACACACACACAAACACACAATCTCCCTCTCTCTCTGTCTCTCTCTCTATCTCCAATTGTGGGTGTGTTACGTGTGTGTGTCTGAATTAGCCAGTCTGTGTATGAGTGTCTGTGTGTGTGAGTGTGTGTGTGTGAGTGTGTGTGCATGTGTGTGTGTGTGCATGTGTGAGGACATATGGAGCCCACTGTTTTATGGCCCCATTTTCCATCCAAATAAGAGAAATAAATCTTCATATTTGCATTGCCCTACACTGCCCTGCACCCCCAACCACACACACACACATTTGTCTCATACATTTGTGTGTGTTAGCGTATTAGAGATAATTTGGCAACGGTTTTCCTTTAGAAATCTTTTTTATTGAATCGAAGTTGTAGCCTACTACAGACATTCGATGAAGTGTTCTGCAATGAGTCTGTTTTTAACCCAGCTAAAAGATAGCCCAGTAAATTAACTAAACTTATCCCAGTAGCAAACAGTTTTTCTGGATGTAGGCTACTTTGAAACTTCTGCGGGGTAATGGGAGCATTTGTTTTTAAAACATAGGCCTAACTTGCATCTTTCCATTCCAACCATTATTAGGCCTATTGTTATCATTTTTTGCAAGGTGTTGCTCCTGGCAAGACTTGTTTATAAGACGTTTGGTGATTAATTGATAGCTGTTTTGGGACACGTTAAACTTTCTTTATACACGGGTTTCCCGTTTACCAACAAAACTAGATGCGCGCACATCTTGACGTTTGGTGATTAATTGATAGCTGTTTTGGGACACGTTAAACTTTCTTTATAATGAGCGCATAAAATGACTTGTTGACATTTTGGGACATTAAGCTACGTTAAGCTTTTTCACGTTAAGGATTGTATGTCCTTAATTTATTTATATTTTTAGGCTACTTGCGCAAACCCTGGATACTTTTATTGCCACACAACAATATTGGTGGTATTTGTTACATTAGCTTCAAAAAGCACTGCTTTAGAAAGCTGCACTGCTTGTGAAAGAAGGGGGTGGGGGAGGGGAGCTTGCAGCCAAGTGTCGGAAAAATGCATGCAACACAGAACCCGCTTCTCGCATTAGTCACTGACAGTAGACACGCTTCCAGCCTAATGACTTTCACACATGATTTGAATGATTTACAGTAGGCCTAGACACATTAGCGCTCCACGTGTAGAGACTGTGCAGAATACAATGTGTGAATGATGCTCAATGATTTGCCAATAGCCTATAGTCTTCTGCTAGGTTGCATGTAGCCTACAGTTTTACTGTACATGTTTTCAGCCTTTATTGGTTAAATGACCATTTTTATTATGAAAATATTTCTTAACTTCAAAAACTCCGTGTCTAAAACTCAGTGTCATTCAGACTCAACCCTCTTGTTGCTTTGATATCTTTTTTGTTGTCGTTTGAACGTCGGCAAGCAGGCATGTTGCGGATGCAATTTAAGTGAAATTTCTACAGTAGGCCTAGAATATCCCAATATTGTATTGTGTTTGGTAATGGCTCAACTGTCTCTGAAAAGGCATTTTTGGCATTCTGAAATGAAAAGGCATTTTTTTTTGCGAAAAATGTTTTTTATTTGGATTTCGATTCAAATCAACGAGTTGGCTGATTGCAAATGAGATGTGTCAAGTCCATTTCAAGTCAATGTAAAATGGAAGCAGGAGCAGTAGGGGATCCCATAGCCCTGGGAAGATTACATTCCAGTTGATCCTCCATATAAGGCTATGACCTGCTCAATGACTTTGTCCAGGTGATCTATGTAGTTATTGCAGACCTTTGTGGTGGGTTTGTACCTCCAAAATGACTCTATTGCTGAGATCAGTTTGTCTCTGCTCTTGGGTTTGGCCTCGCAGCGAATATATCGTTTCATCGAAGCCCAGACTAACTCTATGGGGTTCAGATCCGGCGACTCTGCAGATGTTGGCACCCAGTTGATCCCCTCACTCTGAATGCAGGCTCTGACACTGGTAGCGGTGTGTTTTGGATCATTGTGTTGGAAGAATCTATGTGTAGACATGAGGAAACGTTCTCTCAAGTATGGACCGGCAACTTTTTTGATGATCTCTTCCGCGTAGAACTGTTGATCCATAATACCATCAAAAATGAGAAGTGGGCCCGGGCCACAACGCAAAATTCCACCCCAGACGTACAGTTTGACCGGGTGCTTAACTCTAGGTCTTGCCATGCCCCTAAAGTTTGTCTTTCTCCAGCACTGCAATGCAAAACGTTCCAATGCCACTGTTGACTCATCGGTGAAGAGAACATCATCAAACTTTTCACCAGCAGTCTTCCATTCTTGCGCTTGACGTAGACGCAATTCTTTGTTTTTTTCCCGGGTCATTGGGATCATTCTCTCTTTCCATCCCTGCGCATGGTGCTTTCTTAAAGGAGCTACACCATTTTACAACAATTGCATCTACATTTTCATATTAGAATGTTTTGTCTGTGAAAGTGTAAGCTTAAACTACCGTGATCAATTTAAGTTCCCGTGCCCCCGCTGAAAGTCTCATGCGCTTATCGTTACACTATCAAATCTATAAGTAACCATGACAAATAGGGTATAAGATATATAAACTCACGATATTGTATATGTATCATATATGTTTGCTAATAGCGCAACTTTTTCTGATTGTTCTACTGACTTGGACTGACTTGGAAACTGCGTCATGGAAGCAGTAAGTCAAGTCGCATCAAAAATAGTAGTGGCAGAACTCCTAAGTGACACCTTGTGGTTGTGGTTGTGCCATTTCTGCTGAGAAAATGGGGTGCGTTATTCATGAAGGAACCCGTCCAAACTTAACCGGGACCCACTGTACAACACACACACACTCTCACAACTCTCTAGCTGTGAACAGCACACACATACAACACACACACACACACACACACACACACACACACACTCTCACGACTCTCTAGCTGTGAACAGCACATAGCATTGTGCCACTGCACAGACCAACCCAGTGGTCTTGATGACTGTCTGCAGAGCTCAGGAAGCACAGTGAGATCCGAAGTCTGTGTCTCTGTGTGTGTGTGCACAGACCAACCCAGTGGCCTTGCAGGCTGTCTGCAGAGCTTGGGAAGCACAGTGCGATCTAAAGTCCGAAGTTGTGCGTGATCTCTCAGAGAAGACATGAGTGCAGTGCGGTTCGATGTCTCTCTGAGCAGACGTGAGCCCAGTGCGGCCTGAAGTCCAGGTCTCTCATGGTAGTTTGTTTCCAGTCCAGAGTTCCTGAGCAATCTCTCAATCCAGATGCTAGGCAGCTAACGTCAGCAATCTCTTAATCCAGATGCTGGGCAGCTAACATTAGCAATCTCTCAGTCCAGACGCTAGGCAGCTAACGTTAGCAATCTCTCAAACAAGACGCTAGGCAGCTAACGTTAGCAATCTCTCAAACAAGATGCTAGGCAGCTAACGTTAGCAATCTCTCAAACAAGACACTAGGCAGCTAATGTTAGCAATCTCTTAATCCAGGCGCTAGGCAGCTAACGTTAGCAATCTCTCAATCCAGATGCTAGGCAGCTAATGTTAGCAATCTCTCAATCCAGATGCTAGGCAACTAACGTTAGCAATCTCTCAGTCCAGACGCTAGGCAATCTCCCAGTCCAATCGCTAGGCGTAGCTAACGTTAGCTTGGGCCTGTTCAGCATCATCTCAGACTTGTAGCAGTGTTGGATCTCCAAAATCAGACCATAAACCATCATACATGAAGGGAAAGTCGGGGCAAAGGGAGAGGAAAGTGAAAGGGCAAAGGTTATTTAGTGAAATGCTGTTGAAGATAAAGCAGGTGTTCAGATCAAATTACCTCAAAGCAAAATAACATCAGGAAAACGTTGGACATTTCCACCATAGAGAGACAAACAGAGAGAAACACTGACATAGGCAGTGAGAGAGAGAAAGAAAGTAACTGAAGCCATGTGTAAAAAATGTGTGTGTGTGTGTGTGAAGCGTGTGTGCATGCGTGTGTGTGTGTGTATAAGGCATCTCAGCTCAGATTTGAGTTGGGCTAAAGAGTGGATTTGCAGGTGCACG